>NC_057800.1:436449729-436586910 GCF_018294505.1 Triticum aestivum
TTGAAAACCAAACAAGAGCAGCTTGGTTACTTGATTGCATCCACACTGAGGATTGAGCAAGGACTGGCCACCCTCACTCAGAATCAGCAGAGCCTAGAGAGAATCATGGAACAAAAGTTCTATGACTTGGATGTCAAAGTAACAGAGATTCAGTCTGCAGTGGAACAACTTCAGGATGACATGCAGGAGAGGAGAGGCAAGACTACAACTGATGCATTTGCCAGAGCGCCAAGAGCTCAGAGATCATATGCAGTGCCAGTTGCTGACACCAGAGCCACCACTTCTGCACCAGCTACAGCCTCAGTTCCACCAGCTCCAGCGTCCACTTCAGCCTCAACTCCAACCACGTCTACAGAAGGCTTCGTCCTTGGAGTGCTCCGGACTCCACCACCACCTGAAGATCAAGCCTGAGTGTCGACTTAGCACTATGCATTTTCTAGGAACTTTTTGGTAACTTGTTGCCAAAGGGGGAGAAAATGTATAGATCATAGGCTTCGAGAGAGAGAGTGTTGCTTTTTTCTCTCTTGCTTTATTTGGTGGTTTTTCGAACTTTGTTTGCTTTTGAGTGCTTGAGATACTATGTCATTGCTCGTGAGACATTGATGATCATGTGTTTGATCATAAGCTACACTTATGCATGCTTGATATATCTTATCTATCTTATGTGATCATTCACTATTCTTGGTGATGAGTGCATGTATTTCATTCTTATCGTTTTAAGCGCTCCACCAAGATGTATGTGACATGGAAGAGTAACCCATGACTCTAACTCTTTGTGCATTTGCAGTCCAAAGCAAATTTTAAATATGCACAAATTTAGGGGGAGCTCTCACTTGTCACATACTTCTCAAAGCGACGATATATTTCATGCTTATTATCATTTGTCGAAGCTTTGATCTATATGTTGTCATCAATTACCAAAAAGGGGGAGATTGAAAGTGCAACTATCCCTAGGTGGTTTTGGTAATTCATAACAACATATAGCTCATTGAGCTAATGCTATTCCAAGATGATTATTTCAGGAAAGCTCAATGATTGGCATGGCATGGATGTGAAAGTGGAACCCTCAAAATGCTAAGGACAAAGGATTGGCTCAAGCTCAAAAGCTCAAGACTCTTCATTTTATATTTTAGTGATCCAAGATCACATTGAGTCTTTAGGAAAAGCCAATACTATCAAGGAGGGATGAGGTGTTGCTTAATGAGCCTCTTGCTTCATGTGCTTAGTGATATGCTCCAAAACCCTCAACTACTTTCCCATATCCACATATGACCTAAACCCTAAGCCAAACTCGGTCCTACCGATTCTTTCTATCCGGCGCCACCGAGTTTCATTTGTCATAAGCCACTGCCAAACCCTAGCAATTCAGTTCTACCGATAGGGATCTCGGTCTCACCGAGATGGGATTGCAAACTCTCTGTTTCCCTTTCGTAACTTTTCGGTCTCACCGAAAGAGCGAATCGGTCCCACCGAGATTGCAATGTAAATTCAGTGTTTCCTTTTTGTAACTTTTCGGTCTCACCGAAAGAGCAAATCGGTCCCACCGAGTTTGCCTGACCAACTCTCTGGTTAGCTTATTACCAAATCGGTCTCACCGAGTTTGTGTAATCGGTCTCACCGAGATTACGTTATGCCCAAACCCTAACCATATCGGTCCTACCGAGTTGCATGTCAGTCCCACCGAAAATCTCTAACGGTCACTAGGTTTACCTTTTCGGTCCGACCGAGTTTTTTGATTCGGTCCCACCGAGATTGGAAAACTGTGTGTAACGGTTGGATTTTGTGTGGAGGCTATATATACCCCTCCACCTCCTCTTCATTCGTGGAGAGAGCCATCAGAACACATACACAATTCCAACTCATATGTTCTGAGAGAGAACCACCTACTCATGTGTTGAGACCAAGATATTCCATTCCTACCATATGAATCTTGATCTCTAGCCTTCCCCAAGTTGCTTTCCACTCAAATCTTCTTTCCACCAGATCCAAATCCTATGAGAGAGAGTTGAGTGTTGGGGAGACTATCATTTGAAGCACAAGAGCAAGGAGTTCATTACCTACACACCATTTGTTACTTCTTGGAGAGTGGTGTCTCCTAGATTGGCTAGGTGTCACTTGGGAGCCTCCGACAAGATTGTGGAGTTGAACCAAGGAGTTTGTAAGGGCAAGGAGATCGCCTACTTCGTGAAGATCTACCGCTAGTGAGGCAAGTCCTTCGTGGGCGATGGCCATGGTGGGATAGACAAGGTTGCTTCTTCGTGGACCCTTTGTGGGGGTTGCTTCTTCGTGGACCCTTTGTGGGTGGTTGCTTCTTCGTGGACCCTTCGTGGGTGGAGCCCTCCGTGGACTCGCGCAACCGTTACCCTTCGTGGGTGGAGCCCTCCGTGGACTCGCGCAACCGTTACCCTTTGTGGGTGGAGCCCTCCGTGGACTCGCGCAACCGTTACCCTTCGTGGGTTGAAGTCTCCATCAACGTGGATGTAGGATAGCACCACCTATCGGAACCACGGGAAAAACATCCGTGTCTCCAATTGCGTTTGAATTCTCCAAACCCTTCCCTTTACATTCTTGCAAGTTGCATGCTTTACTTTCCGCTGCCAATATACTCTTTACATGCTTGCTTGAATTGTGTGATGATTGCTTGACTTGTCCTACAATAGCTAAAATCTGCCAAGAACTAAAATTGGGAAAAGGTTAAGCTTTTATTTGGTCAAGTAGTCTAATCCCCCCCCTCTAGACATACTTTCGATCCTACAGGTGGCTATACCTCAAGAGGCTATGAAGACATCAACTGCAAATCTTCAGCCCAACCCACAGAATCCCCATTCCAAGAAGCAGAAGTTCAAGGTTGAAGACTTTTCAATGAGCATATATTCTTCATGGATTACAATCCATATGACTCTGCAAAACTTAGACGCAAGCGCTTCTGGACAGTGAGACAAATGAACTTCTATTCCTCACTGCTGTTTGATAAAGACAAGATCTTTGACCATGAGCAAATTCCTCATGTGGATATGGAGTCGCTTCCATGCTTCACCCTAGTCCTCAGTGTTCTTCATGACGCTGGGCTGCTCAACTTCTACACCGACATCTGCGACTGGAATGTAACATCCCAAATTTTCAATTTGGAATGTTATACATTAGATCATCATTGCATATCATGTTTAATTGCTTTTCCGTTCCGTAATCCTTGAAATCCTAAGCAACTCAAGGACCCTCAGAGAGAGTTGGGGATTTCCCGGTTTTCATATTTGATTCTTTTATCAAATTTTGAAACGAGGATTTTGGTTTTAATTATTTTTCTCTCCGAAAATATTTCATATTAAAATACAAGAGAGGAGATAAGATGACTTCTCCAAAATAAATAAAATATTGGAGGAAAAATATTAAAATCAAATATTTGTTCCATTTGGATTTTATTGCAATTTTGTTTGCATTAGAAAAAAATTGCATGTTTTTAAAATTGCATTTTAGGGCCAAGAAAATGTTCATCTCGTTCTAAATATTTTATTTAGACGGCGAAAATTTATTTTGGCATTTTTATTTTTTTTTATTTTTCTAGGATTTTATTTCGGTTGGCAATTTTTTTTAAAGTTCCCGCGCCTGACTGGGCCTAAGGCCCAGCCGAGCCAGGCCGCCGCCGCCTTCCCTGCGCGCGCGCCGCCGCCGCCGACTCGAACAAGGAGTCCGAGCCGGACTCCACCGCCACTGCCTTGGCCCCTCCTCCAAGCCGCCCCGCCCTGCCCCGCACCTTTATATACGCGCCGCCCGAGCCCCACCCCCACAGCCACCGCCGCCCCGCGCCTAGCCCTTCCGCCCGCGCCACACCTAGCCGCCGCCGCAGAAGCCGAGCACCGTCGCCGCCTTGCCGTCGCCGCCGCCTCGCCGCCGCCTTGCTGCCACCGCCCCCACGAGCCGCCGCTCCGCCGCCGCACCTCGCCTCACCGGACCTCTCGCCGGAGGTAGTCACCGGACTCCGCCGCCGGTTTTTTTATAAAACCATTTGGTTTTTTTGAAACCCTAGATCCGTTTTTTTCGGATTCGCCGGTTTTTCTCGGTTCTTCTAGTTAACGGATGTTCGCCCGAACATTCATTTTAACGAACTGTTCTTCGCCCGTTAAATACAACTAACGAAGGCTCGTTCGTTAGTCTGTTCGTCAATTTTCTTTTATCGGATTTATTCCGCGATTTTCTCTGATCGTGATTTCTGATCCGATCTTAGTTTCTGTTTATCTTTTCGCTTGTTAGTCGAAATTAGGCGATTCAAGTGCCTAGAGTTTCATCTCGAAACCCTCCTTCCATTTAACCAACTCAAACAAGGTTTCTCTACTGTAAATTTGACCTAGTTTCAGATTAGTAAATGAAGCTTCTTTCTTTCGTCGTTTGAGTTTCGTTGTTCCGTTTGATTTGATTTCTTTTTGCGAACCAGAGTTCTTAATTTGAACTTTCTGGTCAACCTCTTTTATTTGAGTTTTTCTTGTGCATCATTACTTGTTACTTATGTATGCTATTGTTTTCTTGCAATAGAACACCCGGAGTGCGAAGCGTGCTACTACGAGTCCCTAGGTTTCACAGATCGTCAGCAAGGCAAGTAACACTTTGATCATACCCCTTTATCGCCCAGTTTTTATGGATTAGTTCCAATGCTCAAACATTGCATTGATTAGGACGTCATTAACTTGTGGGTTGGGAAGTAGTTTATGAGGTAGAACCTATTGCCCTGTTACATTCAAACCCTTGGGAGTTACTCTACGTGTTGCTTATATTACTATGCTATGATATACTCGTAGACATGGTTTGGGTTTGAGCAAAATCCATGATAGATTTGAGATTGTTAAATTAATGGTTCAACTTAAGGTGGCAACTTAATCAAACAACTGGGTGGATTGAGGCACCTGGAGTACCCAGTGTTGCCTGTATTTTTTTGGAAATCCCGGAGTACCCGTGTGATCTTCCTATGGACCGCCACCCAGGCTCAAAGGGAACTGAGATGATTCATGCTAGAAACTTCCGTGTGCAGCCACAAGCTATTATGGGCTCTAGCATAGTTGAGTAAGCAACGTGAAGCTCCTGAAGAGGCAGATCATCAGGTAGTGGGATGTAGGTTTGGTATGGTCTATCCGGAGTAGAGAGTTAATGTTTCTGAAAGACTGTGTCTTGGTCATCCGTTTCTCAAACATCCTGTAGTGCGAGAAATCCAACGAAGGAGATCGAGTCTTGTGGGGAAAAGTGCGCAAACCTGTGCAGAGTGTACAATCTAATCATGGTTAGCCGTGTCCCCGGTTATGGACAATTCTTGAGTATCTAGTACTTGGGTTATCACATGTATCTCATCATGTTTAATTAATATTGTTGGGTTGTTAATCACTTTAATTGGGATTGAGTTGGAGGAACCTTCTCAATGATGTTTCAACTACCATGATAGTAAAAGTAAAATCTATTCCTTTGTTGTAGGGAAAAATTGTCTTTTCACAAAAACTATAAACCATAGAGCTTTCCACCAGCCATATATGCATATAGTGATAGCATTATTTTTGTTCTTGCTCTACTGTGTTACATTGCCAGCATATTCCATGTGTTGACCCGTTTTTGGGCTGCAACATATTATGTTGCAGACTTTTTAGACGAGGAGTAAGGTTCGTTAGGTCATTGCCGTGCAGCTCATTTATGTCGTTGGAGTTGATGGACTCACCTTATCTTCCAAGCCTTCCGCTATTATCATATTAGATGGCCTTAAGCCATATTATTCTAATAAGTTCTCTCTTGAGACATTCGATGTAATAAGTGTGTGATTGCTACTCTGTTATAAATCCTTCGAGTACTGTGTGTGTCAGCATTACCGATCCAGGGATGTCACTGAAGCACAGAGACTTGACCATCTAAGGTCGGGTCGCTACATGATGGTATCAGATCACACACTGAGTGTAGGACACGACCACTAAGATAAACCCTAGGTCACACCTCTCTTCTCATTTTTGACTCCTCTCCATTTTCTACTCTTTAGGATGACGGAGATGAAGAACAAGTTTGCACAACCGGATGAAGACATGCCTTTTGGACGTCACTTGAAGGAAGTCACTAGGTACTTGAACATTGGAATACCAAGCTTCACTGGGACATACAATGCGACTTTACCTGAAGAGGAGCACTAGATGATTCAAGTACAAGTTCCAGGAAGGACGTTCTCGTCAACTTCTAAACCCATAGGGTTTTCTTTCGAAGCACCCACCTGGAGTCTAGGCAAGAGCATGGGAGCCCACATTACCATTGGACGCATTGGAGATGTTTACAACAAGGAGCTTAAGGACACTATTTACCAAATATGTGGGCGCCGAGACGAGCAATGGGAAGTAATCAGCACCAGGAAGGATAGATCCATTGCAGCTTTCATCCAGGAGTTAAACTAGCACATCCGACGTCAGGAAAACTAGATGTGCATGGACATGATGGACTTAAAGAGGGCGAAGACTAGAATCATCGAGCTGGAGGAAGAACTCAAGTTTGTACGCGATGGATGTGAGGAGGAAATCAAGACACTACTGGAGAAGAATGACGACCTAGTCAAGAAGATCGGACTATTAATGGGAGGACCAGCACCAATAGAAGAAGAAGAAGAAGAACCGAAGGAGATACGCCCCGAGGACTACATCATAATCGACGACACCGATTCCAATCCTAGTGATGATGACTATGAAGACAAAGCTGGAGCAGGCATCATGGAGTCTTCCACCGATCAAAATTTCTAGATGACTACCATATATCACTAGTATTCCCCCATGTATTTAGTAGTAGTTGAGCACTTGTGCGATAGTTCTAGACCGTTTGTATGCCCTTGCTTGATTGATTGAGTGAAATGATTGTGTTTGTCTCATGTGCATATGGGTAGTGTTTTCTCATTAGACCTATTTTGTATTCTAAATCTCTTCCATCTAAACCCCTCAGATGCCTCCGAGACGTGACACCGGTTTTGCCTTCCCACCGGAGCTCACCCAGTTGATCCAACAGTAGAATACTTTGATGCAATTGCTAGTTCAGAATCAGGGCAACAACAACAACAACCCGCCGCCCGTGGACAACCTAGCCCGTTTTCTAAGGTTACAGCCGCCGGTGTTTTCCAGTAGCACCGAGCCCATAGTTGCGAATGATTGGCTACGCCGTATTGGAAGGGAGTTGACCACCGCAGGTTGCACAGATGCTGAGAGAGTGCGCTTTGCCGCACATCAATTGGATGGACCAGCAGCCTCATGGTGGGAGAATTACACATCTATTTTTCCTATAGTCAGTGTCACTTGGGACCAGTTTCAGCAAGCTTTCCGCACAGCCCATGTCTCCACTGGAGCTATGCAAATGAAGAAGCGGGAGTTCCCCAACCTACGCCAGGGGAACCGTACTGTGGCTCAGTACGTGGATGAGTTTAGCAAGTTATCTCACTACGCCCCTGATGATGTGGCCACAGATGCCGCGAAGCAGGAGAAGTTTATGGAAGGGCTGAATGATGAGATGAGTATGCAGTTGATGGTAGCAACCTTCAACAACTACCAGGATTTGGTAGATAAGGCTCTTATGATTGAAGGAAGCAGCAGCAGATTGAGAGCCGCAAGAGGAAGTATGGACAAGGGAAGTATAATTCAGGAGCTCAGCAGAAACCTCGCATAACCCCGAACTCGGGAGGACTTGTTCATAACCATGGAGGTCACAACCACACTGGAGGAGGATCGCATAACCACAATGGTTCTAAGAATGGGAATGGGAATGGAACAAACAATAATCATAACCGCCCCAACCCAGCCACACCCGCCAAAAGGGACTTAAGTCATGTTACTTGTTTCAAGTGCGGGAAGACTGGACACTACGCCACGGAGTGCCCTGAAGGAAAGAATGGAAATGGAAATGGGAGCACTGGGAAGAAGCCAAATCCATTCAACAAAGGACAAGTGAACCACGTTAACATGGAGGAGGTTGAAGAGCAGTCGGACGCGGTAATAGGTAAGTTTTTGGTTAAGTCATTTACCGCTCTTGTTCTTTTCGATACTGGTGCATCAGATTCATACATATCAAGGGGATTCGTGGATAAGTTTAAACTACCAACCCAAACCCTTAGGACCCCTCTTTTAGTAAGTTCACCCGGAGCAGAGTATATGGCCAGCCGATGGTGTGGCCAGATACCCTTAACCATTGGTACACATGTTTTTCCGTCCGACCTAATTATCTTGGAGTCACAAGGACTGGATGTGATATTGGGTATGGATTGGATGTCAAAGTTTGGAGGAAGCATTGACTGTGCTAGTAAGTCGATTTATCTCACCACCCCGGAAGGGAAAAGGATTAAGTATGTATCTAGGCATGTGCCTAGGAGGAGTCAAGTGAATGCCCTTACGGGAGTTGTTCAGGAGGAAGTGCCTGTAGTGAAGGATTACCCGGATGTTTTTCCAGAGGAGTTACCAGGCATGCCACCGGATAGAGACAGTGAGTTTTTGATAGAGCTGTTGCCAGGTACAGGACCAATATCCAAGAGACCCTATCAGATGCCCGCAAATGATCTAGAAGAAATTAAGAAACAAATCAATGAGTTATTGGAGAAAGGATACATCCGAAGAAGTTCATCACCTTGGGGAGCCCCAGTACTTTTGGTTGAGAAGAAGGATAAATCCCTGAGGATGGTTGTTGATTGTCGAGCATTAAATGAAGTGACGATTAAGAACAAGTACCCACTGCCGATGATCAACGATCTGTTTGATCAGTTGCAAGGAGCTAAAGTGTTTTCGAAGATCGATTTATGATCGGGGTATCATCAGTTGAAGATACGAGAGAAGGACATACCGAAGACGGCATTCACAACACGATATGGATTATACAAGTACACGGTCATGTCATTTGGACTGACTAACACCCCTGCCTATTTCATGAGCATGATGAACAAGGTGTTCATGGAGTATTTGGACAAGTTTGTTGTGGTGTTTATTGATGATATTATGGTATACTCGAAGAACGAGGAGGAGCACAAGGAGCATTTGCGCTTAGTTCTTGAGAAACTCAAGGAACACCAGTTGTATGCTAAGTTTAGCAAATGCGAATTTTGGTTGAAGGAAGTTGGGTTCCTTGTACATGTTATATCGGGAGAAGGTATAGCAGTAGACCCAGCAAAATTCAGTCAGTCACTGAATGGTTGGCACCCACTTCAGTTAGCGAGATCCGCAGTTTTCTTGGACTCGCAGGATACTACCGGAGATTCATCGAGAATTTTTCCAAGATTGCAAAGCCAATGACTGAACTGTTGAAGAAGGATACTAAGTTTAAATGGACAGAAGATTGCGAGGCAAGTTTCCAGGAATTGAAGAAACGTTTGACTACAGCGCCAGTGCTAACACTGCCAGATATACATAAGGAGTTCCAAGTGTACTGCGATGCCTCACGCTTAGGACTTGGATGTGTGCTTATGCAGGACGGGAGAGTTGTTTCGTATGCTTCAGGACAATTGAAACCTCATGAGTTAAACTATGCCACGCATGATTTGGAGTTAGCAGCCATAGTGCATGCATTGAAGACCTGGAGACATTACCTTATTGGAAACCGTTGTGATGTGTACACGGACCATAAGAGCTTGAAGTACATTTTCACCCAGAATGAGCTGAACCTTCGACAGAGGAGATGGTTGGAGCTTATAAAGGATTATGACATGAAGCTACACTATCATCCAGGGAAGGCCAATGTCGTAGCAGACGCCTTGAGCCGGAAGAGTTATTCTAACATCCTTGAAAGCAAGGGACTGCCGAAGGAATTAGCAGAGCACATCATGGAACTTCGATTGGAGATTGTTCCTAGAGGATTTATTGCAACAATGGAGGTCCAGTCAACATTGTTGGACAAGATTGGGGAAGCCCAGAAAGAGGACAAGGAGATTGCTGAGATAAAGGAGAAGATGAGCAAAGGAAAGGCCAAAGGTTTTCGTGAAGATGAGCACAATACCCTATGGTTTGAGGACCGAGTTTATGTGCCCAATAACCAGGAGATCAGGAAGTTAATACTTCAAGAGGCCCATGACTCACCATACTCGATACACCCCAGAAACACCAAGATGTATTTGGATTTGAAGGAACGTTACTGGTGGACCGGTATGAAGAAGGATATTGCCGAGTATGTAGCCGTATGTGATGTATGTCAACGCGTGAAGGCAGAGCATCAGAAGCCAGCAGGACTGTTACAGCCTATGCCGATACCCGAATGGAAGTGGGATAAACAGGGCATGGACTTTATCACCGGATTGCCCAGGACCAAAGCAGGATATGATTCCATATGGGTAGTAGTTGATCGCTTGACCAAAGTAGCTCACTTCATCCCAGTGAAAACCACCTATACGAGTGCAAAGTTGGCCAAGATATATATGTCCAGGATCGTATGTCTGCATGGAGTTCCGAGGACCATCGTATCAGATCGAGGAACACAGTTTACCTCAAAGTTTTGGCACCAGTTGCACCAGACCCTGGGAACGAGATTGGAGTTTAGTACAACATTTCACCCGCAGACGGATGGACAAACAGAGAGAGTCAACCAAATTTTGGAGGACATGTTGAGAGCCTGTGCGCTAGATTATGGATCTAGTTGGGATGACAATTTGCCATACGCAGAGTTTTCCTACAACAATAGGTATCAAGCCAGTTTGAAGATGGCACCGTTTGAAGCCCTGTGTGGACGAAGATGCAGAACCCCGTTAATGTTGGACGAGGTAGGAGACCGACAGTTGTTTGGACCAGACTTGATCAAGGAGTCTGAGGAGAAGGTTAAATTGATCTGAGACCGACTGAAGATTGCTCAGTCCAGGCAGAAGAGTTATGCTGACTCAAAACGCAAGGAGGTAACCTATGAAATTGGAGATCGAGCATATCTGCGAGTATCACCCTTGCGAGGACTGAAATGTTTTGGAGTTAAGGGAAAGTTAGCCCTGAGATTTGTAGGACCGTATCGTATTTTGGAACGGATGGGAGAAGTTGCCTACAAGTTGGAGTTACCCGAGGGATTATCAGGAGTTCATGACGTGTTTCACGTTTCACAGCTGAAGAAGTGTCATGCTGAGATGGCAGATATACCGCTAAGAGATACAGTACCCCTGGAGGCGATTCAGTTGACAGTGATTTGACTTATGAGGAGAAACCAGTTAAGATTCTTGAGTTTGCCAGCAGAGTCACCCAAAGTAAGGTTATCAAGTTTTGTAAAGTTCAGTGGAGCCACCATACCGAGGACAAAGCCACCTGGGAATGAGAGCATGATCTTCGCAAAGACCACCCGCACCTATTTTCTACCCAGCCCGAATCTCGAGGGCGAGATTCATCTTAAGGGGGGTAGGTTTGTAACATCCCAAATTTCCATTTTGGAATGTTATACATTAGATCATCATTGCATATCATGTTTTATTGCTTTTCCGTTCCGTAATCCTCGAAATCCTAAGCAACTCAAGGACCCTCGGAGAGAGTTGGGGATTTCCCGGTTTTCATATTTGATTCTTTTATCAAATTTTGAAACGAGGATTTTGGTTTTAATTATTTTTATCTCCGAAAATATTTCATATTAAAATACAAGAGAGGAGATAAGATGACTTATCCAAAATAAATGAAATATTGGAGGATAAATATTAAAATCAAATATTTGTTCCATTTGGATTTTATTGCAATTTTGTTTGCATTAGAAAAAATTGCACGTTTTCAAAATTGCATTTTAGGGCCAAGAAAATGTTCATCTCGTTCTAAATATTTTATTTAGATGGTGAAAATTTATTTTGGCATTTTTATTTTTTTATTTTTCTAGGATTTTATTTTGGTCGGCGAAATTATTTGTTTTTTTTAAAGTTCTCGCGCCCGACTGGGCCTAAGTCCCAGCCGAGCCAGGCCGCCGCCGGCGCCACCTTCCCCGTGCGCGCCGCCGCCGCCGACTCGGACAAGGAGTCCGAGCCGGACTCCACCGTCGCCGCCTTGGCCCCTCCTCCAAGCCGCCCCACCCCACCCCTTTATTTACGCGCCGCCCGAGCCCCACCCCCACAGCCACCGCAGCCGAGCGCCGTCGCCGCCTTGCCGCCGCCGAACACTGCCGCCGCCCCCTCGAGCCGTTGCTCTGCCGCCGCACCTTGCCTCGCCGGACCTCTCGCCGGACTCCGCCGCCGGTTTTTTTATAAAACCATTCGGGTTTTTTTCAAACCCAAGATCCGTTTTTTTCGGATTCGTCGGTTTTTCTCGGTTCATCTAGTTAGAGGATGTTCGTCCGAACGTTCGTTTTAACGAACGGTTCTTCGCCCGTTAGATACAACTAACAAACGCTCATTCGTTAGTCTGTTCTTCAGTTTTCTTTTATCGGATTTATTCCGCAATTTTCTCTGATCACGATTTCTGATCCGATCTTAGTTTCTGTTTATCTTTTCGCTCGTTAGTCGGAATCAGGCGATTCAAGCGCCTAGAGTTTCATCTCGAAACCCTCTTTCCGTTTAACCAACTCAAACAAGTTCTCTCTATTGTAAAATTTGACCTAGTTTCAGATTAGTAAACGAAGCTTCTTTCTTTTGCCGTTTGAGTTTGGTTGCTCTGTTTGATTTGATTTCTTTTTGCGAACCAGAGTTCTTAATTTGAACTTTCAGGTCAACCTCTTTTATTTGAGTTTTGCTTGTGCATTATTGCTTGTTACTTATGTATGCTATTGTTTGCTTGCGATAGAACACCCGGAGTGCGAAGCGTGCTACTACGAGTCCCTAGGTTTCGCAGATCGTCAACAAGGCAAGTAACACTTTGATCATACCCCTTTATCACCAAGTTTTTATGCATTAGTTCCAATCCTCAAACATTGCATTGATTAGGACGTCATTAACTTGTGGGTTGGGAAGTAGTTGATGAGGTAGAACCTATTGCCCTGTTACATTCAAACCCTTGGGAGTTACTCTACGTGTTGCTTATATTACTATGCTATGCTATGCTCATAGACATGGTTTGGGTTTGAGCGAAATCCATGACAGATGTGAGATTGTTAAATTAATGGTTCAACTTAAGGTGGCAACTTAATCAAACAACTGGGTGGATTGAGGCACCTGGAGTACCCAGTGTTGCCTGTATTTTTTTGGAAATTCCGGAGTACCCGTGTGATCTTCCTATGGACCGCCACCCAGGCTCAAAGGGAACTGAGATGATTCATGCTAGAAACTTCAGTGTGCAGCCACAAGCTATTATGGGCTCTAACATAGTTGAGTAAGTTACGTGAAGCTCTTGAAGAGGTAGATCAGCATGTAGTGGGATGTAGGTTGGGTATGGTCTATCCGGAGTAGAGAGTTAATGTTTCTGAAAGACTGTGTCTCGGTCATCCGTTTCTCAAACATCTTGTAGTGCGAGAAATCCAACGGAGGAGATCGAGTCTTGTGGGGAAAAGTGCACAAACCTCTGCAGAGTGTACAATCTAATCATGGTTAGCTGTGTCCCCGGTTATGGACAATTCTTGAGTATCTAGTACTTGGGTTATCACATGTATCTCATCATGTTTAATTAATATTGTTGAGTTGTTAATCACTTTAATTGGGATTGAGTTGGAGGAACCTTCTCAATGATGTTTCAACTACCATGATAGTAAAAGTAAAATCTATTCCTTTGTTGTAGGGAAAAATTGCTTTTCGCAAAAACTATAAACCATAGAGCTTTCCACCAGCCATATATGCATATAGTGATAGCATTATTTTTGTTCTTGCTCTACTGTGTTACATTGCCAGCATATTCCATGTGCTGACCTGTTTTCTGGCTGCAACGTATTATGTTGCAGACTTTTCAGACGAGGAGTAAGGTTCGTTAGGTCGTTGCCGTGCAGCTCAGTTATGCCGTTGGAGTTGATGGACTCACCTTATCTTCCAAGCCTTCCGTTGTTATCGTATTAGATGGCCTTAAGCCATATTATTGTAATAAGTTCTCTCTTGAGACATTCGATGTAATAAGTGTGTGATTGCCACTCTGTTATAAATCCTTCGAGTATTGTGTGTGTCAGCATTACCGATCCAGGGATGACACTGAAGCACAGAGACTTGACCATCTGAGGTCGGGTCGCTACATGGAATGAAGAACTCATTCTTTAGTTCTATGCCATGTTGCACATCACTGGCAATGTTGAAGATGTGAATTCATGGGTATTGGACTGGATGATAGAAAGTACTCAATACAAAGCACCGGCCTCTGAATTGCATCATGCTGTCCCAGTCAGTCCTCCCACTGAAGGTGCAAGGCGCATCTATGATGAACCTGAGCTCTCCAACCATCTGATGCAAGTGCTGATGAAGCCTTTGAAGCTAGGCGAAGCTCTAAGAACCAAATTCCTCGTCAAGGAACTGCTCTATGTCCCAAGGACTATCTACAGGATATTGACCAAAACCCTCAGTCCAATCAAGGGCCACAACTCAGATGATGAAGAAGTTGTTGGCATCATGAAGAATCTACTTTTCAACATCTTACATGGTATTCCTATCAACTACAATGATTTCCTCATGAGGACTTTGGCCAATGTCGCTCTGTCACCTTTTGAATTGAAGCCTTATGCTCCTTCGATTATGAGATTCGTCAGATCAAGGTCTTCAATTCATTACAAGGCTGATTGTCAATGCCATCTCAGCTATTTACCCCCAATTCAAGTCCTCAAATAGACTATTTCCTCAGATGATGAGAAGAGCAAGGCTGCTATTATTGATAAGGCACTCATCCATTGGATGGACAGTTTCACAAAGCTGCATCCTACTCCAGCAATGATGACTCTGCCACCCCTGACACTGCCGCAAATTCTTCAAAGCAATATCCTCAAGCCACTGCCCTATGATGACTGATCGTGAGCTTCTCCTCAGTCTTCATCAGAAGGTGGATCACAATCACAAGTGGGTCAAGAAAGAGCTTGGTTCAATTCTTCAGAACATGACAATCACGCAAAACATTGTGAAGAAGAACCACTACTATTTGCATGAAGTTTTTGACCGCACTTGGGTTGTACTGTCTCACCTCTATGGTGATGAAGATCTCAAGCAGATGGGCTTCAAGCAGGACTTTGACTGGTCTCAGCTGCCTTCGAAGAAATTCAAGAAGGTCAAAGTTCCTCACTTGGTGGCCAGCTCATATTCTTCATCGTGCGAGACTGATGGCATGAAGATTTGAGCGACACTGCAGCAGGCCCTACTCCAACAGACGACCCCGACAACGCTGGAGCTCCTCCAACGACTTCATGATGATATTCTTCAGGGGCGTTAGTCCCCACTTTTCATCCCTTTTGGTCATTCGATGACAAAGGGGGAGAAATTTGAGTTAGTCTTCAAGCGGGTCTCTATATATTGGCGTTTTTTGCTAAGTTACAACTCTCGTTCTTTTGAAATATTTGTTGGATCGAGTTGTAAACTTAAGTCTGATGGTGGTTAGATACTTTTGCTATGTTTTTCTGCATGCTATTTCCTCATATATGTTAATGCACACATGTTGAATTACATCAGTCACCATATTTCATCATGCATTTCAAATTCTTCATATCATATGTTAAATGCATGTATGAATTACAAGATATAAGGGCAGATCTCCATGATTCTACTCTACAATGTGCATTTGCTATTCAAAGCAAATTCCTCACATATGCACATCTTCAGGGGGGTTCTTCTATATCTTGCAATCAAACTCCTCAATATCAGTATTTACACTTCATATGTTTAACCCTGTTGAAAACTTAACCTATATTGTCATCAATCGCCAAAAAGTGGGAGATTGTAAGTGCATCTAGTGCCCCTTAGTGATTTTGGTCTATTGAAGACTTATAGGTTAAGGGACTAATGCATTTGTGAGTGTAAACAGGTCCATAAGTCTATGAGGAGTTTGATATTTATAGTGAAATTCGACCCCTGAAAATTAATGTCTTCAACTAAAGACTTTCGCTTTTTGAAGACTTTGAAAGTGAAGAATTTGGTGTGATCCTGAAGACTTGATATTCATGCGAGGATTATGAAGCGTGAAGGCTTTTGTTTTCATAGTTTCATTTTCTCTTTCTTGATTCATAGGAAACATAGGAAACACCGTACTATTAAAGGGGGTGAGGTAAAACTAAGGAAAAGTTTCCAAGTGATGCTCATCTCAAAATCCTACACCTACCGATCCTTTCGAGTGAAGCCATTGGAAATCTCATACAGTTCAGTCAATTTCTTCAGTGACAGAGACGAAGGTCTTCTGCTCTATGAGGAATTTGTTCTGACTGAGGAGTTAGGAATTCACTAGTGCGGATTGCCTACGAGTGAGGAACATGACAGCCCTGGGGAATTTGATAGATCAAATATCCGACCGTTGCTGTGCTACGCGCCAGCCGTCCCAAAATATCTACCCACCTAACGGTCATATCATTGAAGGGCATTTATGTCTTATCATGTCAGGCTTCTCCCTAGGCTATAAATATCCTCCCCTTAAAACCACTAGTTGGTTGGATGCTCCACGAGAAACTGACACTTGTCATCAAGAGCATCCCATCCTCCGAGGACTTTGAGCGAAAATCATCAAGTGAGGAAAAACCCCAAAAACCCCAAACCCAAACACCTACAAACCCAAAGTGATTGAGCATCATTGAAGAGATTGTTCCTGTGTGGAACCGACGCTTGTTACCTTTGAGGATTGTGCATCCTCCATATGGTTAGGCGTCATGGTCCAAAGCATCCAAGAGGAAATTGTGGATCGCCGAGTGACTGAGTCTGTGAAGGTTTGGAAGTCACCTGAAGACTTACCAGTGATTGGGCGAGGTGTGTATGACCTTAGCTCAAGGAGAATATGGTGAGGACTGTGTATCTGGGAGTGTGCGTCCTCAGGTTTAAATACCCAGCCGCTCCAACCAGACGTACGACTGTCACAGAAGTTGGAACTGGTCTACCAAATCACTATCTTCACCAAGCTACTGGTTCTATTTCCTCAACCCTTCCATTTCCTCATTTCTGTGTAGAAGTACTTGATCGTTACTGTATGAAGACTTTGACTGAAGACTTTCTCAATTTCCTGAATCTTAATTCTTCAGTCACTTTGTCTTCAGCCTTCTTATCTTGTGTTTACGCTACCTGTACTCTATACTTGTTTTCATTTCATCATGATGATTGTGCTACTACTCTATTATGCTTGCATCTGCGTACATATTCCGCTGCTAAGTAGTTCGTTGCTTAGGAATTTCCTCACCCTGAAATTCCTCACTGACGAATTTGTAAAAATCGCCTATTCACCCCCTCTAGTCGATATAACGCACTTTCACGCACCCCCCTCCAGGCGCGCCCAGGTGGGTTGTCCCCGCCTGGTGGCCCCACAGACTCCAACCTTGATACTATAAAATCACATATTTCTAGAAAAAAATCAAGGAGAAAGAATTATCACGTTTCACGAGATGGAGCCATCGCCACCTCCTGTTTTTCATCGGGAGGCCAAATCTGGAGTCCGTTTGGGGCTCTAGAGAGGGGGATCTTCAATCTTCGTCATCACCAACCCTTCTCCATCTCCAATTCCATGATGCTCCCCACCTGGAGTGAGTAATTCCTTCATTGGCTTGCTGATCGGTGAGGAGTAGGATGAGATTCATCATGTAATCGAGTTAGTTTTGTTAGGGCTTGATCCCTAGTATCCATTATGTTTTGAGATTGATGTTGCTATGACTTTGCCATGCTTAATGCTTGTCACTTTGGGCCCGGGTGCCATGATTTCAGATCTAAACCGTTTATGTTATCACCATTATATCTAAGTTCTAGATCCGATCTTGCAAGTTATAGTCACCTACTATGTGTTATGATCCGGCAACCCCGAAGTGACAATAGTCGGGACACTTCCATGTGATGACCGTAGTTTGAGGAGTTCATGTATTCATGGTGTGCTAATGCTTTATTCCGGTTCTCTATTAAAAGGAGGCCTTAATATCCCTTAGTTTCCAATAGGACCCCGCTGCCACGGGAGGGTAGGACAAAAGATGTCATGCAAATTCTTTCCATAAGCACGTATGATTGTTTACGGAATACATGCCTACATTATATTTATGAACTGGAGCTAGTGCCGTATCTCCCTAGGTTATGAGTGTTATATGATGAATATCATCCAACCAATTCACCGAACCAATGCCTACGAATTTCTCTCAAATTGTTCTTGCTAAGTTACTATTGCTATTGTTATCGTTGCACTTGCTACAAAATCATTGATATCACTATTATTGTTACTATTGTTGTTGCTACTACTATCAAAACTATCATACTACTTTGCTACTGATAACTTTGCTGCAGATAATTAATCTCCACGCGTGGTTGAATTGACAACTCAACTGCTAATACTTGCAAATATTCTTTGGCTCCCATTTGTGTCGAATCAATAAATTTGAGCTGAATACTCTACCCTTGAAAAATGTTGCTATCCCCTATACTTGTGGGTTATCAAGACCTTTTTCTGGCGCCGTTGCCGGTGAGCGTAGCTATATTTGCAAAGTCACTTGGGATTATTATCAAATTATCACTATGAAGAATCTGAAGGACGCAAAGACTAAGATTTTTCCCTCTAAGACGAGGGGAGGTAAGGAACTGCCATCCAGCTCCACTTTAGATTCACCTTCTGTTATAAGTAAACTTTTAACACCACCACATGCTATTAATTCTGACATGTGACAAGTTATTGATGATGCTACTTTTGCTATGAATGATACGCATGATGATGCTAGTACCTTGCTTGATGATAATGTGCCACTAGGTGAATTTCTTGATGAACAACTTGCTAGAACTAAAGCTTTTGAGAATGCTGAAACTGATGAAATTGCTGAAACTGATGAAGAGCTTGAAATTGAAAATATTGAAACACCTATTAGAACTAGTGCTCCTAGATATGAATTGCCTAAGATACCGGAAGACTATGTTATGGATGAGGAGATAACTAGAGACATTCTTGTTTGTAAGGATAGAGATGATCTAGAGAAATTATTATGCAAGTATAACGAAAAAACTTTGAATGCTAAAATGAAATGTGATCCTCATTTTGCTTATTCACATATCTTTGTTGATGATAAGGATTATGAATTCTCTGTCGACCCAGAGTTAATTACTTTGGTTGAGTTTGATCCTTTCCATGGTTATGAAACTGAAACCGTTGTGGCACACCTTACTAAGTGAATGACATAGCCACTCTTTTTGCTAATGATGAGAAAATTCGCCACTATTATATTCTCAAACTATTTCCGTTCTCATTAAAGGGTGATGCTAAGACTTGGTATAATACTCTTGTTCCTGGTTGTGTGTGTAGTCCCCAGGATATGATTTATTACTTCTGTGAAAAATATTTTCCTACTCATAAGAAACAAGCTGCCTTCCAGGAAATATTTAACTTTGTGCAAATTGAAGAAGAGATTCGCCCACAAGCTTGCGGGAGGCTTCTCCAATTTCTTAATGCTTTGCCTGATCATCCTCTTAAGAAAATTGAAATACTTGATATCTTCTATAATGGACTATCCGGTGCTTCTAGGGATTTCCTAGGTAGTTGTGCTGGTTGTGTTTTTACAGAACAAATTATTGGATAACATATTGAAAAAATATGATGATTGGACTCTTCCCGAACCACCACTCAAACCTACTCCGAAGAAGAGGGGTATCTTATATCTCAGTCCTGAAGATATGCAAGAGGCAAAGAAATCTATGAAGGAAAAAGGTATTAAAGCTGAGGATGTCAAAAATTTGCCTCCTATTGAAGAAATACATGGGCTTGATACACCACAACCACCTAAGGTGGTAGAGGTATATTCTTTAATGAAATTCAATGAAGGTGACAATCCTTACAATATGCATCCTAGTCAATGCCTTTATGAGTTTGAAAATTATATTAGGAAACAAGATCACTTCAATGCAAACGTTATGAAACAATTGAGATACATTTTTGATATGATTGCTCGCTTGAGTGACTTGTTATTTTGAATCTCAAATGATGTTAGAGGTGTAGGAAAACATGCCTCTATGGTTCAAACTCAATTATAACAAGTTGCTAAATCTCAAAGAGAGTTGCTTGATGAAATGAATAAAAATATCAATGATCATGCTATTAAAGTAATGACTAGAGGAGGTAGAATGACTCAGGAACCACTTTACCCCGAGGGACACCCAAAAAGAGTTGAACAAGACTCCCAAAAGGGTTAACACTGATGTAGCTAGTCCATCTAAAAATAAAAAGAAGAAAAATGATATGATTTTGCATGCCTCTAGTGAACCTGAAGTAAAAAACCTCCTGATGATGACAATGAAGTTTCTATCTTTGATGCTGAAACTCAATCTGGTAGTGAACACTCACCTTTTGATAATGAAAAAGATAATGATGATGTTCACAAAGACACTCAAAAAAATAATAAAGAACCACATAATGATGTTGAGATAGAGCCAGCAGTTGATCTTGATAACCCACAACCCAAGAATAAAAGTTATGATAAAAGGGACTTTGTTGCTAGAAAACATGGTAAGGAAAGAGAACCATGGGTTCAAAAACCTATGCCCTTTCCACCTAAATCGACTAAAAAGAAAGATGATGAAGAATTTAAATGCTTTGCTGAAGTGATTAGGCAAGTCTTTTGTGTACTCGCTTGACTGATATCTTGAAAACGCATCCTTATGCAAAGTACATGAAAGACATCAGCACCAACAAGAGAAAAATACCGGAAGCCGAAATCTCCAACATGCCTGCTAATTACACTTTTAAGGATGGCGTGCCTAAAAAACTTGGAGATCCGGGAATCCCCACTATACCTTGCCTCATCAAAAGAAACTATGTGGTAACTGCTTTATGTGATTTAGGAGCTGGTGTTAGTGTTATGCATTTCTATTTATATAAAAGACTTGATTTGATGTAGTGACCAGACCTCAAACAGTCTGATCTCTGTGCTCCGGTGTCATCCCTGGATCAGTAATGCTGACACCACACAGTACTTAGAGGATTTATAGCAGAGTAGCAATCACACACTTATTACATCGAGTGTCTCATAAGAGAACTTATTACAATAAATATGGCTTAAGCCACCTAATAACGATAACAGCGGAAGGCTTGGAAGATAAGTGAGTCCATCAACTCCACCGGCATCACTGAGTATAGAACCACGACCTAAAAACTCCTTAATCATCGTCTGAAAAGTCTGCAACATTAATGTTGCAGCCCGAAAACGGGTCAGCACATGGAATATGCTGGCAAGGTAACGCATAGAGAGTAATGGAATGAAACAACTATACTATATGCATATTTGGCTGGTGGAAAGCTCTATGGTTACAGTTTTGCATAAAGCCAAATTTTCCCTACTTCAAAGGAATAAAATTTAATTACTATCATGGTAGTTGTTAAACATTGAGAATGGTTGACAGCATTCTCAATCCCAGTTAAGCATCATCATTAAACAAAACCCAACAAAATTAATTTAGAGTAACATGTTGAGATTCACATGATAATCCAGGTACTAGATACTCAAGATGTCCATAACCGGGGACACGGCTAATCATGATTAGTTTATTACACTCTGCAGAGGTTTGCGCACTTTTCCCCACAAGACTCGATCGCCTCCGTTTCGTTTCTCGCACTACAAGGTGTTTGAGAAGACGGATGACCGAGACATAGTCTTTCAGAAGCGCTAGCACCTTACGATCGGGTAGACCGTACCACCTACATCCCCTACATCTGCTAGTCTACCACTGTAAGAGTTCGCACGACTTAGTCAACTATGCTAGAGCCCATAATAGCTTGTGGCTGCACACGGAAGTTTCTAGTATGAATAGTCTCATGATCCCTTTGAGCCTGGGTGGCGGTCCAAAAGAAAACAGGCAAGTCCTGGAATACCCAGGTGCCTCAATCCACCCAGATGTGTATTTAAGTTGCCACCTTAGATAAACCATTAATTAACCAAACTCACATCTGTCATGGATATCACTCACCCAATCCACGTCAACTAGCATAGCATGGCATAATAAGCAAATGTAGAAGTAACTCCCAAAGGTTTGATAATAAACAGGTAATAGGTACTACCTCAACTACTTCCCATCCCACAATTTAATTAGATCCTAATCATGCAATGTGTGAGGATTGATCTAATGCAATAAAACTGGGTAGTAGGGAAGGTATGATCAAAGTGTTACTTTCCTTGCTGATGATCCGCGAAACCTAGAGATTCGAAGTAACAGGCGGCGCACTCCGGGTATTCTATCACAGACAAACAAACAAGCATACAATAAGTACTCATCTAATGCACGGGTAAAACTCAAATAAGAGATCTAACCAGAAGGTTCAACTTAAGAACTCCGGTTGGCAAAAAGAATCAAATCGAACGAAGCAACGAAAGTCAAATGGCGAAAGAAAACAACTTCGTTCTACTAATCTGGATCTAGGGCAAATTTTACAGTAGCAAAATCTGGTTTAAGTTGGTTAAACAGATAGAGGGTTTTGAGACGAAACTCCAGGCGCTTGAATCGCCTGATTCCGATAAACGAGCGAAAAGTTATACTAAAACGAAAATCGGATCAGGAATCGCGATCAGAAAAATCGCGGATTTAATCCGAGAAAAAGAAAAACGACGAACGTTCGCTAGAACGAACGAACGGACGAACTCTCACTATTTAAATATACCGGAAAAATCGATCTATTTAAAAAAACTGAAACTAAAAAAAATAAAAAGAAACCGACGGTTTTACGAAAAAAATGGCGGCACAGAAATCGAGGCAGCGGTGAACCTCGGGCGGCGTGCGGCGGCGGCGGGCAGCGAGGCGGCGCCGCGGCGGCGGCGGCGCGGGTGGCGGCGGGGCACGGGGCTCGAGGCGGGGCTGGCGGCTAGGGTTTGCCCCAGGTGGGCTGCCCCGGCTTATAAAGCCCTGGCAGGCCGGAGTCCTAGTCGGACACGGCCAGTAGGTCGGTTCGTTTTTTTTAATTACGCGCAGAAGAAAAATAAAAAGAAATACTAAATGGACTCCAAAATTCCGAAATAAATTTTCACGGGCTTCTAAAATCAAGCCGCACAAGGTGAACATTTATTCGGGACCTAAATGCAATTTTGAAAGACGCATATTTTTCCAAAATTCAAATAAAACACCGAAAAAACTCTGAAATAAAATCTTATTTGATTTTATTATTTGATCCTCAATATTTCTTTATTTTGGGAAAGTCATTTTATTCCCTCTCTCATATTTTTGTAATAAAAATAATTGATGATAAAATAAATAAAATCAAATGATCCTATTCTCAAAATTTGAGAAAACTCAAATATGAAAATAACGAAATCCCCAACTCTCTCTGTGGGTCATTGAGTTGCGTAGGATTTCTAGGATCAACCAAAATGCAAAATAAAATATGATATGCATAGATGATCTAATGTATAACATTCCAAATTGAAAATTTGGGATGTTACAAACCTACCCCCCTTAAGATGAATCTCGCCCTCGAGATTCGGGTTGGCTAGAAAATAGGTGAGGGTGGTCCTTGAGCAATTCTTCCTCTCGTTCCCAAGTGGATTCATCCTCCGTGTGGTGGGTCCACTGAACCTTGCAAAACTTGATAACCTTGCTGCGAGTAACTCGGCTGGCAAACTCGAGAATCTTAACTGGTTTCTCCTCGTAGGTCAAATCGTTATCCAACTGAACAGTTTCCAATGGCACTGTGTCTCTCAATGTTATGTCAGCCATCTCCGCGTGACACTTCTTTAACTGAGAAACATGGAACACATCATGAACTCCTGACAATTCCTCGGGCAATTCCAACTTGTAGGCCACTTCTCCCATATGCTCCAAAACTCGATATGGTCCTACAAATCATGGCGCTAACTTCCCTTTAACTCCAAAACGCTTTGTTCCCCGAAGTGGAGATACTCGAAGATAAGCTCTATCTCTGACTTCGTAAACTGTCTCCTTGCGTTTAGAATCTGCATAACTTTTCTGTCTGGACTGGGCTATCTTGAGCCTGTCGCGAATCAATTTCACCTTCCGTTCAGACTCCTTAATCAAGTCAGGTCCAAACAACTGGCGGTCTCCAACTTCGTCCCACGACAACGGTGTCCTGCACCTCCTTCCGTACAAAGCTTTGAAAGGGGCCATCTTTAAACTGGCTTGGTAACTGTTGTTGTAAGAGAACTCTGCATATGGCAAATTATCATCCCAACTAGATCCGCAATCTAGCGCACAAGCTCTCAGCATATCCTCCAAAATCTGATTAACTCTCTCGGTCTGTCCATCTGTCTGTGGATGAAAAGTTGTATTGAATTCTAGCCTGGTACCCAAAGTTTCATGCAACTGCTTCCAGAACTTTGAGGTAAACTGGGTTCCTCTATCTGCTATGATACTCCTCAGAACTCCATGCAAACATACGATCCTGGTCATGTATATCTTTGCCAACTTAGCACTGGTGTAAGTGGTCTTTACTGGGATGAAATGAGCTAGTTTCGTCAATCGATCAACTACAACCCAAATTGAGTCATAGCCTGAACGAGTCCTAGGTAATCCCGTGATAAAATCCATGCCTAACTTATCCCACTTCCATTCGGGTATCGCCAGTGGTTGTAACAATCCTGCTGGCTTCTGATGCTCTGCCTTTACTCTCTGACATACATCACAAATTGCTACATACTCCGCAATATCCTTCTTCATTCCGGTCCACTAGAAAATATCTTTCAAATCCAAATACATCTTGGTATTTCCTGGGTGAATCGAATATGGTGAATCGTGTGCCTCTTGCAGTATCAACTTCCTGATCTCCGGGTCATTGGGCACGTAAACGCGGTATTCAAACCATAGGGTATCGTGTTCATCCTCACGAAATCCCTTAGCTTTTCCTTTGCTAAGTTTCTCCTTTATAGGGGCAATCTCCTTGTCAGTCCTTTGAGCTTCTCTGATTCTATCCATCAATGTTGACTGAATCTCCAATGCTGCTACATAGCCTCTCGGAACTATTTCCAAACATAGTTCAAGAAGATTTTCTGCTAACTCCTTGGGTATTTCTCCCGTCATTAATGTATTGACATGGCTCTTACGGCTTAATGCATCAGCTACTACATTAGCTTTTCCGGGGTGATAATTCAATCTCATATCATAATCCTTGATGAGCTCCAACCATCTCCTTTGTCTGAGATTCAACTCCTTCTGTGTGAAAATGTACTTCAAACTCATATGATCCGTGTACACCTCACAATGATTTCCAATGAGGAAATGCCTCCATGTTTTCAAAGCATGCACTATGGCTGCTAACTCCAAATCATGTGTGGCATAATTCAACTCATGAGGTTTCAGTTGTCTTGAGGCATATGAAACAACTCTCCCTTCCTGCATAAGCACTGCTCCATGTCCTCGACGTGAAGCGTCGCAATACACCTCATAATCTTTGGTCTGGTCTGGCAAAATCAACACTGGTGAGGTAACCAAATGTTTCTTCAACTCCTGGAAACTAGCCTCACATTCCTCCGCCCATATGAACTTGGTATCTTTCTTCAACAACTCAGTCATAGGCTTCGCAATCTTTGAGAAATTCTCAATAAATCTCCGGTAGTATCCTGCGAGTCCAAGAAAACTCCGGATCTCTCCAACTATTGTTGGGGCTTCCCACTTGGTCACGGTATCAACTTTAGTGGGATCAACTGCTATACCTTCTCCAGATATAACGTGTCCGAGGAATCCTACTTCCTTTAACCAAAACTCACATTTGCTGAACTTGGCATATAATTGATGTTCTCTAAGCTTTCCAAGTACCAAACGCAAATGCTCCTTATGCTCCTCTTCATTCTTCAAATATACCAGGATATCATCAATGAACACTATGACAAACTTATCCAAAAATTCCATAAATACTTTGTTCATCATGTTCATAAAATATGCGGGTGCGTTAGTCAGACCAAATGACATAACGGTATACTCGTATAGCCCGTACCTGGTGGTAAAAGCTGTCTTAGGTATATCCTGTTCTCGAATCTTCAACTGGTGGTATCCTGATCGCAGATCGATCTTGGAAAATACCTTAGCTCCTTGCAATCGATCAAACAGATCATTAATCATTGGTAGTGGGTACTTGTTCTTGATTGTTACTTCATTCAATCCTCGATAATCAACAACCATCCTTAATGATCCATCCTTCTTCTCCACTAGAAGTACTGGCGATCCCCAAGGTGAAGAACTTGGGCGAATATATCCCTTATCCAGTAACTCCTTAATCTGCTTCTTAATTTCCACCAAATCCTTTGCTGGCATCCTATATGGTCTCTTTGATATTGGCCCTGTGCCTGGCAATTGCTCAATCAAAAACTCAATATCTCTATCCGGTGGCATGCCTGGCAACTCTTCTGGAAATACTTCAGGGAAATCCCTTACCACTGGTACTTCCTCCTACACAACTCCTGTTAGGCAATTTACTTGAGTCCTCTTTGGCACATGTTGGGATACATACTTGATCCTGCTCCCTTCTGGGGTGGTAAGCAAAATTGACTTACTAGCACATTCAATATTCCCTTCATACTTTGATAACCAATCCATGCCTAATATCACATCCAATCCTTGGGATTCCAATACTATTAGGTCTGAGGGAAAAACATAGTTACCAATCCTTAATGGTAACCGATCACACCATAGACTAGCCATATATTCTGCTCCAGACGAGGTTACTAACATGGGTGACCTAAGGGCTTGGGTTGATAGGTTATACTTATCCACAAATCCCCTTGAGATGTATGAATGCGATGCACCAGTATCAAAAAGAACTAGTGCAGTAAATGACTTAACCAAAAACTTACCTATTACTGCATCAGGCTGAGCTTCAACCTCCTCCACGCTAACGTGGTTCACCTGTCCCCTGTTGAAAGGGTTCAGCTTCTTCCCAGAACTTCCATTGCCATTCTGGCCTTCAGGACATTCATTGGCATAATGTCCGGTCTTCTGACACTTAAAGCAAGTGACTTGGCTCAGGTCCTTCTTGGGTGGGGTTGAGGGGTTGGTGTGATTCTGGCCGTTGCTTCCTCCATTGCCATTACCATTCTTGGTGCCATTGTGATTGTGCGAGCTACCTCCTCCGTGGGTATGCTGAAAATGTCCTCTCGGTCTAGGGGTAAAATGTGGCTTCTGCTGAGCTCCTGAATTGTACTTCCCTTGTCCATACTTCCTCTTGTGATTCTCAATTTGCTGCTGCTTCCCTTCAATCATAAGAGCACGATCTACCAACTCCTGGTAGTTGTTGAAGGTTGCTACCATCAACTGCATGCTCAACTCATCATTCAGTCCTTCCAGAAACTTCTCCTGCTTAGCTGCATCCGTAGCGACGTCATCTGGTGCATAACGTGCTAACTTACTAAAATCCTCCACATACTGGCCAACTGTCCATCCTCCTTGGCGCAAGTTGCGGAACTCACGCTTCTTCATGGCCATAGCTCTTGCTGAAACATGTGCAGTACGAAAAGCCTGCTGAAACTGGTCCCATGTGACAGTGTCGATAGGGAAAGTGGCTGTGAAATTCTCCCACCATGATGCTGCTGGTCCTTCTAGCTGATGTGCGGCAAACTTCACCTTCTCCGCATCTGTGCATCCTGCTGTGGTTAACTCCCTAGCTATCTTGCGGAGCCAATCATCTGCTACTATCGGCTCGGTGCTACTGGAGAACACTGGCAGATTCAGCCTAAGAAAATGGGCTAAGTGGTCAACAGGTGGTGGTGGTGGTGGGTTGTGGTTGTTGTTCCCCTGATTCTAATTCTGAACTAGCAACTGCATCAATGTGTTCTGTTGCTGGATCAACTGGGTGAGCTCCGGTGGAAAGGCAAATCCGGGGTCACGTCTCGGAGGCATCTGAGGGGTTTAGAAAAGATGAGATGTAAGAATAGAGGGGGTCTAAAGAGAAAACACTACCCATATGCACATGAGGCAAAAGCAAACAATTCACTTCATTCAATCAAAAAAGGGCATACAATCGATCTATCTATCGAAAAAGTGCTCGGACTACTATATTTACATGGTGGACTACTACTACTGATGAGGTGGTCTACTAGAAATATTCTTCGATTGCAGACTCCATGATATCTGCTCCAGCTTCATCAACATAGTCATCATCGCTTTCGTCTGGGTCCGAGTCTGTGTCATCGATGATGATGTAGTCTTCCGGGCTAATCTCCTTGGGTTCTTCGTCTTCATCTACTGGTGTAGGGTCTCCCATAAATATCCCGATCTTCTTGATCAGGTCGTCATTCTTCTCCACCAATAGTTCAATTTCCTCTTCATAATCTTCATGTGTAGCCTTGAGTTCTTCCTCCAGTTCCTTGCTTCTTGTCCTTACCTTCTTCAGATCTATCATGTCGGCGCACATCTGGTTCTCCTGTCGTCGAATGTGCTAGTTTAACTCCTGGATAAAAGCTGCAATTGATCTATCCTTCCTGGTGCTGATCATCTCCCAGTGCTCATCTCGGCGCCCACAAATCTGGTAGATAGTATCCTTGAGATCCTTGCGGTAGACTTCTCCAATGCGTCCCATGGCAATGTGAGCTGCCATGCTCTTTCCTAGACTCCAAGTTGGTGCATCAAAAGAAAACTCTATGGGCTCAGTGACTGGCATGAACGTCCTTCCTGGAACTTGAACTTGAATCATCCAGCGCTCTTCTTAAGGTAAAGTGGCGTTGTAGGTTCCGGTGAAGCTTGGTACTCCTATATTCAGGTATCTAGTGACTTCCTTCAAGTGACGTCCAAAGGGTGTATCTTCATCCGGTTGTGTGAACTTGTTCCTTGCATACGCCATCCTAAAAGAGTAGAAAAGATGAGGAGTCAAAGGAGAAGAGAGTGAATAGTGATCTAGGTCTTTTAGCTTAGTGGTCGTGTCCTACAGTCAGTGTGTGCTCTGATACCATCTCTGTAGCGACCAGACCTCAAACAGTCTGATCTCTGTGCTCCGGTGTCATCCCTGGATCAGTAATGCTGACACCACACAGTACTCGGAGGATTTATAGCAGAGTAGTAATCACACACTTATTACATCGAGTGTCTCATAAGAGAACTTATTACAATAAATATGGCTTAAGGCCATCTAATAATGATAACAGCGGAAGGCTTGGAAGATAAGTGAGTCCATCAACTCCAATGGCATCACTGAGTATAGAACCACGACCTAAAAACTCCTTAATCGTCGTCTGAAAAGTCTGCAACTTAACATTGCAGCCGGAAAATAGGTCAGCACATGGAATATGCTGGCAAGGTAACACATAGAGAGTAATGGAATGAAACAACTATACTATATGCATATCTGGCTGGTGGAAAGCTCTATGGTCACAGTTTTGCGTAAAGCCAATTTTTCCCTACTTCAAAGGAATAAAATTTAATTACTATCATGGTAGTTGTTAAACATTGAGAATGGTTGACAGCATTCTCAATCCCAATTAAGCATCATCATTAAACAAAACCCAACAAAATTAATTTAGAGTAACATGTTGAGATTCACATGATAATCCAGGTACTAGATACTCAAGATGTCCATAACCAGGGACACGGCTAATCATGATTAGTTTATTACACTTTGCAGAGGTTTGCGCACTTTTCCCCACAAGACTCGATCGCCTCCGTTTGGTTTCTCGCACTACAAGGTGTTTGAGAAGATGGATGAACGAGACATAGTCTTTCAGAAGCGCTAGCACCTTACGATTGGGTAGACCGTACCACCTACATCCCCAACATCTGCTAGTCTACCACTGTAAGAGTTCGCACGACTTAGTCAACTATGCTAGAGCCCATAATAGCTTGTGGCTGCACACGGAAGTTTATAGTATGAATAGTCTCATGATCCCTTTGAGCCTGGGTGGCGGTCCAAAAGAAAACAGGCAAGTCTTGGAATACCCAGGTGCCTCAATCCACCCAGATGTGTATTTAAGTTGCCACCTTAGATAAACCATTAATTAACCAAACTCACATCTGCCATGGATATCACTCACCCAATCCACGTCAACTAGCATAGCATGGCATAATAAGCAAACGTAGAAGTAACTCCCAAAGGTTTGATAATAAAAGGTAATAGGTACTACCTCAACTACTTCCCATCCCACAATTTAATTAGATCCTAATCATGCAATGTGTGAGGATTGATCTAATGCAATAAAACTGGGTAGTAGGAAAGGTATGATCAAAGTATTACTTGCCTTGCTGATGATCCGCGAAACCTAGAGATTCGAAGTAACAGGCGGCGCACTCCGGGTATTCTATCGCAGACAAACAAACAAGCATACAATAAGTACTCATCTAATGCACGGGTAAAACTCAAATAAGAGATCTAACCAGAAGGTTCAACTTAAGAACTCCGGTTGGCAAAAAGAATCAAATCGAACGAAGCAACGAAAGTCAAAAGGCGAAAGAAAACACCTTTGTTCTACTAATCTGGATCTAGGGCAAATTTTACAGTAGAAAAATCTGGTTTAAGTTGGTTAAACGGATAGAGGGTTTCGAGACGAAACTCCAGGCGCTTGAATCGTCTGATTCCGATAAACGAGAGAAAAGTTATACTAAAACGAAAATCAGATCAGGAATCGCGATCAGAAAAATCGCGGATTTAATCCGAGAAAAAGAAAAACAACAAACGTTCGCTAGAACCAACGAACGGACGAACGCTCACTATTTAAATAAACCAGAAAAACCGATCTATTTAAAAAACGAAATTAAAAAAAATAAAAAGAAACCGACAAAAAACCGACGGTTTTCTGAAAAAACGGCGGCACGGAAATCAAGGCGGCGGCGAACCTCGGGCGGCGTGCGGCGGCGGCGGCGTCCGGCGGCGGCGGCGGGCGGCGAGGCGGCGTGGCGGCAGCGGGCGGCGGCGCGGGTGGCGGCGGGGCACGAGGCTCGAGGCAGGGCTGGCGGCTAGGGTTTGCCCCGGGTGGGCTGCCCTGGCTTATAAAGCCCTGGCGGGCCGGAGTCCTAGTCGGACACGGCCCGTAGGTCGGTTCATTTTTTTATTACGCACAGAAGGAAAATAAAAAGAAATACTAAACGGACTCCAAAAATTCCGAAATAAATTTTCACGGGCTTCTAAAATCAAGCCGCACAAGGTGAACATTTAGTTGGGACCTAAATGCAATTTTGAAAGATGCACATTTTCCTAAATTCAAATAAAACACCGAAAAAACTACGAAATAAAATCTTATTTGATTTTATTATTTGATCCTCAATATTTCTTTATTTTGGGAAAGTCATTTTATTCCCTCTCTCAGATTTTTGTAATAGAAATAATTGATGATAAAATAAATAAAATCAAATGATCCTATTCTCAAAATTTGAGAAAACTCAAATATGAAATAACGAAATCCCCAACTCTCTCCGTGGGTAATTGAGTTGCATAGAATTTCTAGGATCAACCAAAATGCAAAATAAAATATGATATGCATAGATGATCTAATGTATAATATTCCAAATTGAAAATTTGGGATGTTACATTTGAATAAGCTCACACCTACTGAAATATCTTTGCAAATGGCTAAAAAATCAACTGCCATACCTATTAATATTTGTGAGGATGTGCCCGTTGTTGTTGCTAATGTTACTATCTTGACTGACTTTGTTATACTTGAGATGCCCGAGGACGACAATATGTCGATTATACTTGGTAGACCCTTCTTGAATACTCCAGGAGCTGTTATTGATTGCAATAAAAACAATGTCACTTTTCATATCAATGGTAATGAGCACAAGGTGCACTTTCCGAAGAAACAATTCCAAGTGAATGGTATTAATGTTATTGAAAAATCTCCGACAATCACTATTGGAAGTTTTCAAATACTTCTACCTACTACCAAAATAAATATGAAATGCTTATTATTGGGGACATCCATATCCCCGTTGAGGTAACTTAGTGATTTATGAAAGTTCTTTGGTTCCATGCTATTCGAAAGTGGTTGTTAATAAGACTTGATCAACCTTATTATTGGATCATTTTTTACAGGTATGAGGTTTTTGAATTTAGTGAGCACTACCTTTGTCCCTACCTTTTGTTTTCTATTTTTATTAGTTAAATAAAATAAAATGCTATGTTTTGTCTATTTTCTAAATTTCCAGTGCAATAAAAAATAACCCGAAAATAAAAGTTCTCAGAATGCTCTGAAAATTTAGTACAATTTTTTTCCTGAATATTTAAGAATTTTTGGTGCAAATAACATCAGAGAGAGGTGCACTAGGTGGGCACAACACTGGGCGCGCCAGGACCCCCAGGCGCGCCCTGGTGGGTTGTGGTCCCCACGTGAGCCCTCTCACTTATCTCTTCATCCGACATCATCACCTACCTCTAGAAAAAAAATCCCCATTGCTCTCTCTATCGTGTTCTTGCTCTCAAACCCGAGGATTTCGATCTCATTGCTTGAAGCTCCGTTTCCGAAACTGTTTCAGGGGATTGTTGCTTGGTATGTGACTCCGCTATTTGTCCAATTAGTTTTTGCTCTAGTGGTATATATTTTGAATAATTACTTGCTCTTGGTGCTGCTATAGATGAGCTTGCATGTTGAATTCTTAGATTTCTAAGTAGTTTGAATGCTTTCTATGGCCTCTATGCATACCTATGAGTAGTTGCTATCAATAATGTAAAGTTTTGTTGAGAAAAATTTTGTGGACTAAAAATTTCAGAATTTTGTTCATAGGAAAAAGATGAGTATCTTTAGGAAGTTTGCTTCCATGAAGAACTCCAAGGGAATTATTGGGGAGTCATCTGACATTGATCTCCACACCCGAAGAATGGTGGAGGTACGGCCATGCGAATGGCCGCATAACCCATTCATGGAATGGGACCGAATCCTTCAAGAGTTTGCATAATATGTTGCTAATGCCGGCCTCACCGACTCCATCTTAGCTAAATGTGAACATTATCATCTCCTCACAAATTCCTTTGTGCAAAGTTTCATTTCCTAGTTAGGAATAATCCCCCTAAGGTGCAGTTTAACTTATATGTTGAACCCCATCAGATACCTCTTACTGAATTTTATGACATATGCTTGCTCCCTTCTGATGGTGGTTCAGTAGAGCCTAGGCCTGTAGAGTTTGATTGTTTTTACCGCAATCTGACTGTGGGGGATGAGAGAGGGGTGTCGGGTGTCACCGCCACTAGCTTACACTTTCTTGTTGTGCATTATTTTGCTCTATTCATTACGAAGTGTTTGCTTGCTAGAGAGAAGTTAGGTGCACTTAGTGCTCTAGACTTTGCTGTTTTACGCCATGCACTTTACGGTGACAACACTTATAACTTGGGAGCTATTGTACCACGTCGCCACCACATTAACAGGTTCAAGGGTAAAATACATGGTTGCATTTATGCTACTCGCCTAGAGAATCACTTTAACATCCATATACGTCGGCATGATTACCCCTTGCCCAAGGTTTACCTAGATCGCGCAGCTATGGAACACCACCAGTTTATTAATATCGAGGCCACCACTATGGATGCTCCTTATAACTTGGTCTTTAGTGAGATTACTTGTGATGTTATTCCTTTGCCTGCACCCACTTTGTTTGGTTCTATTGCCAGGGGCAGATACAGGATTATGCCTGAGGACATCGTCTCCTACCGGAACAACCTAGCTGCGGCACAGGCGGAGCCTTAGCAGTGGGATCCTCAGGTGCTCGCTCCCTAGCACTTCAACATGGTACCTCATGGCTTCTTCGAGTGGTGATTACCAAGTTAGGCCAAAAGCCTAAGATTGGGGGAGTACGTATCTCCACCGACATTACATTCATGTTCACACATATTATTCCAGTTGTCGGTGTCCACACTTTTTCATTGTATCATCCATGTTAATTTTATTTTCTCATTTTCTTCTTGTGTGTTTGAAAAACTTTGAGAAAATCCAAAAATATATTTCCTTCTTCTTTTCGGTTTTTCTTCCTAGCTTAAATTGTTGTAGTACTAAAAAGAACACCCAAAAAGATTTCCTTGTTCTTCTTTTACTTGTTTGGAGCTTTCATGTGTAAATAGTTTTTCTTGTTTTTGCTTTTCCCTTTTTATTTGCTTGTTCAAGAAAAACCAAAAACTCCAAAAATATTTCAATGTGTTTCTCTGAATTTCTTTTTCTTTTATTGAGTCATACCAAGGACAAGACCACGATGAAAATGTTGAGTGGCTTTCATATGCATTATTGTTGATCTACAAAGAGTCCATATTATCTTGTCTTCTCTTGCTGAATAAAATTTTTGCAGATTCCAGCTTAGTCCATTGCACTCTTGCACTTATTATTTTCGAATCGTTCGATCGTGCAAATGAAAGGCAATAATGACGATATTTGATGAACTGGACATGGCAGAGAGAGACGGGTATGAACTCGACTTGTTCTATTTTTGTAAATATGTTTAACCTAGTACCCATGATTCAGCCTATTATGATCAAGCATGTTTGCAATGACAATTAGAGATTATAGTTTCTCATGCCATGCTTAAGTAGCTAGGAGTGGGTAATGTTTTATCTTGGATGTCAACATTGCGTTAAAATGATTGTGATGTAGTATGATGATATGGTATCCTCCTCTGAATGTTCGAGTGGCTTGACTTGGCACATGTTCATGCATGTAGTTGAATCAAAACCAACATAGCCTCTATGATATTTATTTTCATGGTGTTCGTATCCTACTCATGCTAGTATCCAATGTTACTTATGCATAATGCATGTTCATGACCGTTTTCGCTCTCTAGTTGGTCGCTTATCAACCTATTTGCTAGCCTTCACCTGTACTAAATGGGGATTCTGCTTGTGCATCAAAAACCTGAAACCCAAGTTATTCCAGATGAGTTCACCATACCTACCTATATATGGTATTAACCTGCCGTCCTAAGTAAATTTGCATGTGCCACCTTTGAGAACTTCAAATAAATATCCTTTTGTGTGACTGGATTGTTCATAGAGCAACATGAGGTAGTTAGTATCTTCCATGCTAAGCGGGTATTCTCATGATGAGTGTTTATTCACCCGTCCTTGCACGAGAGGGGCTGTAATAGGGATTCCCAGTCCCGAACTCAAATTGCAAATAATTAAAAAAACTCCCCCGGGACTGTTGTTGGTATGGATGGCACCCCTTGTTTCGGACAAGTCGTGGAGTGTGATTGTTGGTGGAGGGGGGGGGTAAACCTTTACTTTTATCACTTGGGAACTGCCGCTAATGTGTTTAGCATGGAAGATACCGAAAACTAATGGTCGCGAAGTAAACAAGAAGGGTGCATTTCTCAAAATTTCATTTACCTCTGTTTTAAAAAAACTTGAGCTCTGGCACCGCTGCAAATCACTGCTTCCCTCTGCGAGGGGACTATCTATTTACTTTTATGTTGTGTAATCACCTTCTGAAATAAGCGCCAGAACCTGAGAGCACTATTGTCATCTTTTCTACCATGAATTACAATGTTTAGTAGCTGCTTGAACTTTGGAGGTGCTCTGCATTTATGTTTTGCGGTCTCAGAAAGGGCTAGAGAGATACCACTATTGTCATATTATATCATGGTTGTTTGGACAAAGTGTTGTTGTTTGAGATATCTTATTATTGCTTGCTAGCCGATTATGTCATTAATATGAGTTAATATAATTTTTAAGAGTTATTGTCGACATGGTTAGTTATAATCTTGGCTGAAAACCTAGTAGCTGTTTAAGCTTATTTATGTAAACAAGAGCAAAAGAGTTCATAAAAGTTTTTCTTTTTCACTTTCAGTTTATCAACTGAATTGCTTGAGGACAAGCAAAGGTTTAAGCTTGGGGGAGTTGATACGTCTCCACCGTATCTACTTTTCCTAATGTTTTTCCTCTTGTTTTGGACTCTAGTTTGCATGATTTGAATGAAACTAACCCGGACTGATGCTGTTTTCAGTAGAACTACCATGGTGTTGTTTTTGTGCAGAAATATAAGTTCTCAAATTGGAACGAAACTTTGCGAGGAATTTTTATACAAATAAAGAGAATTTCTGGATCCAAGAACTATCAAAGGGGGGCCCTTGGGTGGGCACAACCCACCAGGGCGGGCGCCCTCCATGCGCGCCCAGGTGGGTTGTCCCCACCTGGTGGCCCCGCAGACTCCAACCCTGATACTATAAAATCACATATTTCCAAAAAAAACAGGGAGAAATAATTATCGCGTTTCACGAGGCAGAGCCGCCGCCACCTCCTTTTCTTCATCAGGAGGCCAGATCTAGAGTCCGTTTGGGGCTCCGGAGAGGGGGATCTTCAATCTTCGTCATCACCAACCCTTCTCCATCGCCAATTCCATGGTGCTCCCGACCGGGAGTGAGTAATTCCTTTGTAGGCTCACTGGTCGGTGAGGAGTTGGATGAGATTCATCATGTAATCGAGTTAGTTTTGTTAGGGCTTGATCCCTAGTATCCATTATGTTTTGAGACTGATGTTGCTATGACTTTGCCATGCTTAATGCTTGTCACTTTGGGCCGGGGTGCCATGATTTCAGATCTAAATCGTTTATGTTATCACCATTATATCTATGTTCTAGATCCGATCTTGCAACTTATAGTCACCTACTACGTGTTATGATCCGGCAACCCCGGAGTGACAATATTCGGGACACTTCCCGGTGATGACCGTTGTTTGAGGAATTCATGTATTCATCGTGTGCTAATGCTTTGTTTCAGTTCTCTATTAAAAGGAGGCCTTAATATCCCTAAGTTTCCAATAGGACCCCGCTGCCACGGGAGGGTAGGACAACAGATGTCATGCAAGTTCTTTCCATAAGCACATATGACTATTTAGAGAATACAGGCCTACATTATATTTAAGAACTAGAGCTAGTGCCATATCGCCCTAGGTTATGACTGTTATATGATGAATATCATCCAACAAATTCACCGATCCAATGCCTACGAATTTCTCTCATATTTTTCTTGCTCAGTTACTATTGTTATTGTTACCATTGCACTTGCTACAAAATCATTGCTATCACTGTTACTGTTACTATTGCTACTACTATCAAAACAATCATACCACTTTGCTACTGATCACTTTGCTTCAGATAATTAATCTCTAGGTGCGATTGAATTGACAACTCAACTGCTAATACTTGCAAATATTCTTTGGCTCCCCTTGTGTTGAATCAATAAATTTGAGCGGAATACTCTACCCTCGAAAACTATTGTGATCCCCTGTACTTGTGGGTTATCACCCTGCATATAGAGGGAGAGGTTGGTGGGGAGGACATTTCAACCCGCGCTTTTCTCCACCTACCACCTCCCCTCTCCCCCTCACCTCGCCGCCGGGCCGCCGCCCATGATTCTGGTGAAAGAAGTCGGAGGGATCACGCCGAAAGGCCACCACACGCACGAGGTTGCCCTCCGCCACCCCTCCCGCGTCGGCGGGCCAAAAAGTTGCAGATCTGCGACCCTTCGTCGTGGGTGGCCAGATTTGGCTTTTCCGGCCGCCGGTGGCTGCGCCAAGCAATGGAATATGGTCGAGGAGCACCCCACGCAGCTCCGGCAAAGCCCCATCACCGCATGCAGGTACGGTTTCGTCCTGTTGCCGCCGCCGCCAGTTTGCTAGCATGGATTCGGCTGGCCATCCGCTGGGCTCGGGGCTCACGCAGCAGCTCTACGGCTCGCCGATGCCGCTCATACAGTGTGACGACTGCACGCGGACAGTGTTGTGGCTAACTTCAGGCATGCCAAAGCACCCCGGATGGGTGTTCTTGAAATGCGAAAATGATGGGGTATGTGTTGTTTTCATTCAGCTTTGGCACCGCAGTCTTTGGTTGAATTGCGATAGCTCATTTCAAACATCATCATGTGTAGGAAGATGGATGCTCATTTTGTTTTTGGGAAGGCGAATACATTGATTTATTGATAGAAAGAAACGTAATAGATGTTCGTGCACTCCTTAGTAGAATCGAAGGTAATGAAGTGGTTGCATGTGCAACTAGAGGGGAAGCAACATCTACTTATTTAGAACCAAAGAAGAAGAATGAAGACTGCCAAAATCAAGAATCCACAGATCAACAACGAAAGCATGGAGAAGATATTGGTCCAACTAGTGGGAGTAGTTATGGAAGTTGGAAATCTTCTAAAATGCATAATTCTAGCAAAGATTTGGTGGTGTCCTATGTATCCAATGCCATTGGGAAAGCAGAGAAATGTATTATCGTGTGCCCAATTGAAGTGCAAATTTTGGATTTGCGGGCCAACATGTTGGCGTTCTAGGAACGGGGGTCCCCAGACTTGCCTGCCTGTGGCCCACGGCATGGCTGAGCTAACAAAGCACTCAAGACCCTCGCGAGGGGCCAAGCCTCGCGAGGGGGACGACGCAAGACCTCCTCCGGAGTGGCCTAGCTGGGCAGGCTCACGAGGAGCGGAGATATCAAGGCGGGGAGAACCTCACGAGGCTTTTGTGACGTGAGCCGTGACGATCGACACCAGGCGGGTGCCAGACGGGCGCCAGCGTGCACAGCGTCCTTGTTTCCTCTTTGGTGCAAAGGGGGCAAGCGCAGCCGCGGAGTACCAAGGCATCAGGCAAAGGTTGCCATTTCGGTGCAACAAGACCAAGACCAAGGACTGCAAGACGGAGGTAATTGTGGAGCCCGGAGCAGCATCACCACCAGAACTTTGTGCAGGCGAAGACTACTTTTGTTAGGATAGCTTGTACTAGTTGTCCCCCTTCAAATTAGCCCGCCATTGTTGGCTCCCTTCCCGCTCGATATTTGGTAAGAGGACCAGGGCCTCTATAAATAGGACTAGCCACCACCATGGGAGGAGACACACAAGCTCACCGAGCCCAAGAACGTCTCAACCTCAGGAGGCTGTTCTTCCCTTGTATTGTTCATCATCAGCCCAAGAGGCAATCCACCACCACCATACTGGAGTAGGGTGTTACACCGCAACGGTGGCCCGAACCAGTATAAACCCTGTGTCCATCTGTGTTGTGAGTTCGTCGAGTTCGTCCGCGAGACCCAAGCGAGCTAGAGAGTAGATCGGTTGAGAGGCATAGACTTCGCGCGCACCCTAGTGTTTGAACCATAAGGGTTTGTCGGGACCCCAACCCCGACATCTGGCGCGCCAGGTAGGGGTGCGCCATAGCTTCCTCTACGTCGCTCATCGCTCCGATGCCCCGTCGTCTCCATGGCGGACGCTCGCTGTGCTCCAGCTGAGCGTCGGACCGCCCTCGCCGCCCGCGTCGCTCAGACGGCACCCGTCGGTGGGCCGCCTCGTAGATCTCCGTCCCCCGCCGCCAAAGCAGCCACCGGCCCGGTGGGAAACGAGCAGCAGGCGTCCTCGCAACATCCTTCGATGCGGCAGGACGGCCGCACCGCTACTCCATCACTCGCTCCTACTGGCTCTTTGTCTCACGCGCACCACGCTCCCCTGGAGGCGCGGGCCGCGCTCATTGCGGCAAACGAGCTCCTGCGTTACCACCCTGTCGATGACGTCTATGAAGAGTAGCTCGACCACATCGCCAAGCTCGTCCGTGCCGCGGGGGGCTCTCTGGCGCCGTCTTGCTCTTTGCCTCCCCCTCAGCAGGCTGCGGGCAACGGGGCCCGTGGCGCGCCTCCACCACCTCGACCCCAAGACGGTACCTTGGTGCCAAGGCGCACGCCTCTGCGACGTGATCCGCCGCGCCCGGCGCCCGCGCGTGAAGAAAGGAGCTGCCAAGAAGTCCCGCGACCGCGAGATGCCGCACCAGCGCTCCCCGTGCCACCTCGTCAAGACCGCGCGCCGCCTGCAGTGGCGCAATGCGGACCTCGCCAAACCAAGCTCCGCCCCCGAGACGAGCCCCGGCATCCTTGGCGGGCTGCCGCACCTTCACCCCTGAGCTGCGTAGTGTTGCCTGGCCAGGCAAGTTCAAGCCAGACCTGCCTCCACAGTGCGACGGCACCTCCGCCCCCGCGGAGTTCCTGTAGCTCTATGAGTTGAGCATCAAAGTGGGCAACGGCGACGAGAAGGTCATGGCGAACTGGTTTCCCATGGCTCTCAAGGATGGGGCCCGCTCCTGGCTCCTGAACCTGCAACATGGCTCGATCTCCTCCTGGGACGAGATGAGCGACCGCTTCATCGCCAACTTCCAGGGCACTCGTGACCGCTCACCGGTCACGGGAGACCTACGCCACATCAAGCAACAGCCAAGAGAGACCCTCCAGAAGTACATCCAGCGCTTCAACAACACCTGCCTCAAGATTCCCAAGGTCTCAGACGAGGCCATCATCTCCGCCTTTTCGACGGTGTCCATGATGTCAAGATGAAGGAAGAGTTGGCCATCCATGAGAAGCTCTACACATCTCAGGAGCTGTTCAACCTAGCGACCAGGTGTGCAAGAGCTGAGGAGGGGCGCCTCTCTCTCCTGGAGCTGCCAGCAGCAGGAGTGGAGGAAAAGAAGGCCATGGACAAGGACGTGAAGCGCAAAGAGGCAGTCGTGCTCGCAGCGGAGCCCGACACCAAGCGAGGCAGAGATCAGCCCGAGTCATCCAAGAACGACCAGCCCTTTTGCGCCCTCCAGAACCTGAACACCCATAACACCAGCGACTGTCAAGAGCTCAGAGCTATTCGAGAAGGACGCTTAAGCTGACGCCCCGAGCGCAGCGACTGGGGCTGCGGCCGCGGAGGAGGACGCAGAGGTGGACGCTGGGATGACCGTGGCCCGTGCCAGGAGTGGTGCAACCGGCCTCGCGAGGACCGCTGGCAGGATCAACCTCGCGAGGGCACCTGGAGGGACCCGCCTCGCGAGGATCGTCCCCAGGGCAACGCCGGTCTTCCCCCGTTGCCGCCGCTAAGGAGGAACGACGACCATCACCAGGACGAGGGGGCTGGGGGCTTCCAGGAGCCGCGCGCGGTCGCTTGCATCCTGGGCGGTGCACAGGCCCTAGCCTCTCAGGGCATCTTCAAACAGTTCGCTCGCGAAGTAAACGCGGTGCTCCCCAAGCTCGAGGCCACGCGCCCGCTCCGGTGGTCCCAATGCGCCATCACCTTCAGCTCGGCCGATGATACGTCTCCAACGTATCTATAATTTTTGATTGCTCGATGCTATATTATCTACTGTTTTGGGCAATATTGGGCTTTATTATCCACTTTTATATTATTTTTGGGACTAACCTATTAACTGGAGGCCCAGCTCAGATTTGTTGTTTTATGCCTATTTCAGTATTTCGAAGAAAAGGAATATCAGACGGAGTCGAAACGGAACGAAATCAACTAGAGAAGTTATTTTTGGAACGAAAGCCAACCGATGGACTTGGACCCCACGTCAAGGAAGGAGCGAGGTGCTCACGAGGGTGGGGGCGCCCCCCCTAGGGCGCGCCCCTGCCTCGTGGGGCCCTCGTGGCTCCCCTGACGTACCACCCGCACCCATATATACCTACGTAACCTAAAACTTCCAAGAAGAAAAATAGATCAGGAGTTCCGCCGCCAGAAGCCTCCGTAGCCACCGAAAACCAATCTAGACCCGTTCCGGCACCCTGCCAGAGGGGGCAATCCTTCTCCGGTGGCCATCTTCATCATCCGGGTGCTCTCCAAGACGAGGAGGGAGTAGTTCTCCCTCGGGGCTGAGGGTATGTACCGATAGCTATGTGTTTGATCTCTCTCTCTCTCTCGTGTTCTTGAGATGATACGATCTTGATGTATCACGAACTTTGCTATTATAGTTGGATCTTATGTTTCTCCTTCCCCTCTTCTCTCTTGTAATGAATTGAGTTTCCCCTTTGAAGTAATCTTATCAGATTGAGTCTTTAAAGATTTGAGAACACTTGATGTATGTCTTGCGTGGATATCTATGTTGGCAATGGGATATCACGTTATTCACTTGATGTATGTTTTGGTGATCAACTTGCGGGTTCCGCCCATGAACCTATGCATAGGGGTTGGCACCATTCACTTGATGTATGTTTTGGTGATCAACTTGCGGGTTCCGCCCATTAACCTATGCATAGGGGTTGGCACACGTTTTCTCGTGTTTCTCCGGTAGAACTTTGGGGCACTCTTTGAGGTCCTTTGTGTTGGTTGAATAGATGAATCTGAGATTGTGTGATGCATATCATATAATCATCCCCATGGATACTTGAGGTGACATTGGAGTATCTAGGTGACATTAGGGTTTTGGTTGATTTGTGTCTTAAGGTGTTATTCTAGTACGAACTCTAGGGCTGTTTGTGACACTTACAGGAATAGCCCAACGGATTGATTGGAAAGAATAATTTTGAGGTGGTTTCATACCCTACCATAATCTCTTCGTTCGTTCTCCGCTATTAGTGACTTTGGAGTGACTCTTTGTTGCATGTTAAGGGATAGTTTTATGATCCAATTATGTTAGTATTGTTGAGGGAACTTACACTAGCAAAAGTATGAACCCTAGGCCTTGTTTCCTAGCATTGCAATACCGTTTACGCTCACTTTTATCACTTCCTACCTTGCTGTTTTTATTATTTTAGATTACAAATACCTTTATCTACTATCCATATACCACTTGTTTCACTATCTCTTCGCCAAACTAGTGCACCTATACAATTTACCATTGTATTGGGTGTGTTGGGGACATAAGAGACTCTTTGTTATTTGGTTGCAAGGTTGCTTGAGAGAGACCATCTTCATCCTACGCCTCCTACGGATTGATAAACCTTAGGTCATCCACTTGAGGGAAATTTGCCACTTTCCTGCAAACCTCTGCACTTGGATGCCCAACAACGTCTACAAGAAGAAGGTTGTGTAGTAGACATCAAGCTCTTTCCTGGCGTCGTTGCCGCGGAGGTTAGCGCTTGAAGGTATATCTTTAGATCTTGCAATCGAGTCTTTTAGTTTCTTGTTTTATCACTAGTTTAGTTTATAAAAGAAAACTACAAAAAAATGGAATTGAGTTTGTCTCATACGCTTCACCTTTTTAATATCTTTCGTGAGTATGATGGAAAGGATAATTGTGCTCAAGTGCTAGAAGAAGAGATCTCTAAAATGTTTGGCACTGAATATTTGAATGATGAGCATGATTGCAATGTTGTTAGTACGAATTCTTTGAATATCCATGATGCTAATGATGATTGCACTAGTTATGATGAAAATGCCTCCTATAAACATGTCAATTTTTGTGGAGTGGACTGGGTTTGCAAGTACACACCAAATAGGGAAGATAGATATTGCAAGAGGCATAAGTACTTAGAAACCAAATTGTTGCAAGAAGAGCTAGATGAATGTGCTGAAAAATTCAATATTTTTCGCGCTCCTTGTGAACTTTGCAATGAACATGGTCATTTAAATCTCCAATGCAAACTGTTTCATGACCGAATCGTATCCAAACATTGTGATAATTTGATTATCCTTGAGCATCATAAAGAGCTTAGCCTTCTTTTGGGTTATGAAGAAATGAAATGTATAACTGAGGATATTCCAAAGTTTAATCTTGATAAAGTTCTTCATTTTGATCTAGAGAATATTTATATGTATTGTGCGGTGAATCGTATTGAAAATCCTTATATTGCCAACTACACAAAGAAAAGAAAACAAATAGAAGATGAAGAGAATACTAATGAAAGGGAAGAGACTTCCCAATATCCTCCTATTATTTCTTATGATGAATTAGGTAACGAGGAGGAGCCTCCTATTCAACCAATCTCATTAATAAGGAGCTCCGAAAAGAGGATTGAACCCACACATGATGTGGTGAAGAAGAAGAAAAGAAAAGGGAAGAGAGGTAAAAAGATATCTCTCCCACATAATGCCGCTCCTATTACTATTGTGCCTCATGAAAATATAATTATGGAAGATAATTATACTTCTTATAATCTTGAAAATCTTTTTGGCACTTGCTTGGAAGAATATGATAATTGCTATACTATCGGTGCTATCTATACTATTAATGATGAGAGCGATTATGCTTATGATATGAAAAGGCCCAAGCTTGGGGAAGCTATGTTTGATGAGGATTACATATTTGAGAATATATTTGCTGCAATTAATGTTTGTCCAAAGATTGGGGATGCTACGCTTAATGAAGATGATATTTTTAGTCTCCCAAATTTTTATATGCAAGTTTATAATGATGATAGCATGCCTCCTACATATGATGATTATTGTCATGATACTTATGCTATAAAAAGTAGTGATTATATTTATAAAACTTGTCATGATTATGATTACCCCTTCTCTGAAAATTACTCTTTTAATGTGGAAACAATTTATAGTATTCAAGTTTGCTATGATACTCCCACTATTCCGAATAAGAAGAATTTTGCTTATGAGGAGAGTAATAAATTTTCTATGCTTGTAGATCATGAAAAGAATGCTTTAGGTACTGGTTATATTGTTAAATTCATTCATGATGCTACTGAAAATTATTATGAGGGAGGAACATATGCTTGTAGGAATTGCAATAATATCAAGTTTCCTCTCTAGCTTAAAATTTTGAAGTTATCCTTGTTTTGCCTTCCTATGCAAGTTGATTCTTGTTCCCACAAGTTGTTTGCTCACAAAATCCCTATGCATAGGAAGTATGTTAGACTTAAATGTGCTAGTCATATTCTTCATGATGCTCTCTTTATGTTTCAATTCTTATCCTTTATGTGAGCATCATTGAAATTATCATGCCTAGCTAGGTGTCGGTGTACTAGAGTAGGGGTACCCTAGTATCCCGAACTCGTGCACGAGCAGTTGCAGCACCCTGCGGCAAGGCTTGCCGGGTGACCGCCAAGACCCTCTGTGGTTCCCTTGAAGACCATTCAAGAACAAAGTACTCAAACCAAGGCCCCGGCAAGAGGAGCTTGCCGGGAAGGCCAACCAAGGCCCCGGCAAGAGGATCTTGCCGGGAAGAGACAAGACCCCGGCAAGAGGAGCTTGCCGGGAAGGCCACTCAAGGCATACCAAGAAAGCTTGCCGCGACGCGCCCTGCGTCCCGGCAAGATCCGGCGAGCGACAAGCTTCCGGACGCGACAAGACGACGGCCGCGGCAAGGAGCTTGCCGCGGGAAACCCCCACTTCGTGCCCGTGCTCCAGCACACCTGCTAACGTGTCGCTCTAGGACTCTCCCAAGCACACGTGGCAGGAGGCCGTGCAGCTAGGGGTACGTGGTGGCAAGCGGAGATGAAGAGAAGCCCATCGTGGCAAACGGTGGCACTCCTAACGGTCACCTTTTGCACTGTTTAGGAGACTCAGACAGGCATTTAATGCCCTTGTCCCCTGCCGTCAGAGTTAGGTAGAGTGCACTGTATCCACAGTAGCGGTAGCTGCACCTACCGCATCCTTTTCTATTTTTACCCTTCTAGTCTACATCGCCACCTGTCGGTGACCCCTTGAAAGTATAAAAGGAGGTCCAGGCGCAACGTAGAAGAGGTTCGGCCGGTTCGGCTCATTCGAAACACCAGAAACACTCCCACGCTCAGTCTAGCAGCGTCGATCGCTCCTGAGCAAAGATTCAATACACACAAACAAGCAGCAGTAGGGTTTTACGCATCCGTGCGGCCCGAAGCTGGGTAAAACCGCCCGCGTGTACTGCCTTGATTCGCTCTTTGTGCGCTCTCCGCCTCCCACCGAACCGAAAGGGGCCCTGTCCCCATAGGTGTTGGTGGATCAGCACCCCCCGACATCTTTGGCGCGCCAGGTAGGGGTGGCGACGGGATTGTGCGAACCCGATCCGGCGTGCACGCAAGCTAAATCTTCATCGTCTTCATCGACATGCCATCGAAGAAGAAGGATTCGGAGGCAGCTGTTCCGTCTGTGTCGCTTCCACCGCCTCCGGAACAAATGGGTGGTGGAGTGGACGCCGGCGGAGGAATGGGCGTCGACGAAGGTGCCCGCAGCGCTACCAAGTCCAAGGACAAGGCGGCACAGACCTCGGCGTCCATGCGCGCACCACGTCCCTCTCAGGAGGCGCGGGACCAGCAGCGTCATAGCGTTCACAGCGCCATACGTTCGCTGACCCAAGATCAAGCTGGTGGTTCGCGTGCCGTTCAAGACCAGCATGCACGCCAGCATGCCGGCCCCAGCAAGGTGCGGTCGCCGGGACGGGACGCTGCTCCTTCTAACTTGGTTAGGAGTCCGAGCACGCCCCTCTCCTCGCACCGTTCACCTCCGCCGCCCACCACCCCAGCAGAAGCCTTGGCGTGGGCCCAGCTGCTCCTGGACTATCCTCCGACGGCGGACAAGACCGACGAATGGAGGGCCACTATCCAGAGCCTCATCGGCTTCACCAACGGCGACACTACGCGGCGACCAAGCACCTCGCTGCCGCGGCAGGACAGCCGGACGCGAGCCGATGGCAACAAGACTGAGGGAGGTGCGACTTCCATGCACTCCCCACTACGAAGGCCAAAATCGCCGACTCGCCGGGTCCACCCCAACAGCGGCTCCACCGCGTCGTCGGACCCACGAGCTCGTCGCGACCAGCGCCAAGTTCTCCATGAACGACAACAAGAAGACGCTCGAACCCGCATCAAGCGCCGAAGAGAAGCGCGACGTCAATCCGACAAGCGCGCTGGGCTCTCAGTTGACATGCATGCGCCAGGGGAACCAGGCGATCTGCCATACGCGGTAGGTTGTCCTGCGTTCACCCGTGAGCTGCGGCAAGTCCAGTGGCCCAGCACAAAGAATTTCAAGCCAGACGTGCCGGAGAAGTACGACGGCAAGACGCATCCGTCGGAGTTCCTCAGCATCTACACCATTGCGGTGTAGGCTGCCGGGGGGCGAGATGACAAGATCCTTGCCAACTACTTCCCACTGGTGCTCAAGCCCAATGTCAGATCCTGGCTCATGCACTTGCCAGACAACTCCATATCCTCCTGGGCTGATTTGTGCCATCAATTTGTCGGCGCCTTTACAGGCGGCCACAAGCCACATGGCCAAGAGAGCGATCTTCATCTGCTCGCCCAGAAGGAAGGAGAGCCACTGCGCAAGTACATTCAGAGATTCAGCCGCGTACAGCACAACATCCCAGACGTCCACCCCGCCGCGATCATCAGCGCGTTCCATCAGAACGTGCGAAACCGAAGGATGAGGGAGGAGATGGCGATGTGTAAGATCAGAGACGTCAGCGAGCTTTACGCCCTGGCTGACAAGTGTGCACGCGCTGAAGAGGGGAGGAGGCTCCCCGGAGAGAGTACAGGAGCAGGAGGATCTGACAGTGAGGATGCCGCCCCGGCAAGGAAAGGCCGGCGGCGGAACAACAGAAGGAATAAGGGTAAGGAAGTGCTAGCTGTCGAGCAGACCGGCAACGGAGGTGGCGCCAAGGAAGCTAAGGCTGGTGGCTCCGACAAGGAGGCCCATCCTATGGTGGCCGCCGACAAGCAGGACAGCTCCGGCAGGCAGTATTGCAAGATTCACCGCACCAAGGGTCACGATCTCCGGAACTGCAAGAAGGTCGAACAGCTTGCTGAGCAGCAGAAAGCTGAATACGAGCGACGCGACAAAGAGAAGGCCCAGGAAGGAACCGGTGGATCCGGCAAGAAACGCCCCGGCCGGGGAGGACGCCGCGGCAAGGCCAAGCAGCGGCTAGGAGACAGACCTCCCCGCGGCCGCGACAAGGATGAAGATGACAACGATGACTAAGACGTGGATGATGATGAGGCCGATGAGCAGGAATTTCAGAAAGCCATAGAGGTCCTGTGCGTTGACGGTGGCGCCTCTCTGCATACTTCGCACCGCCAGCTCAAGCAGTGGATACGGGAAGTGAATGCAGCGGAGCCATCCATAGAGTCACGCAAGCCCCTGAAATGGTCCAGCACGCCTATCATCTTCGACATTGGGGATCACCCTGATCGCATAACTGCGGTCGGGTGCTTGCCGATGTTGGTTTCACCAACTATCCGCAACCTCAAGGTCACAAAGATGCTAGTTGACAGTGGGGCCGGCTTGAATCTCATCTCCTCCGCGGTCCTTCACAAACTCCAGATCCCTGACAGCGAGCTCGAAGAGACCGGCACATTCCAAGGAATCAACCCGGGAAGGAGCAAGCCGAAAGGGAAGATCACGCTGCCGGTCACATTTGGCAGCGAGCTGAATTTCAGAACTGAGAGGGTCACATTTGACGTTGCCGATTTTCCATTGCCCTACAATGGGATTCTTGGCCGTCCAGCACTCGCCAAGTTTATGGCAGCCTCTCACTATGCATACAACGTGCTCCAAATGCCAGGCCCGATAAGTGTCATCTCTGTCCCCGGCGACAAGAAGGATGCCCTTATCTGCGCCGACAAGATCTACCGGGAAGTAGCAGCCGCAGCTGATCACCACACACTTGCCGCTGAAGCTCCCGGGGGGAAGAAGAAGGCCAAGTCCGGCAAGAGCTCTGATGCCCACTCCGGCAAGCGCACCTCTTCGGAGTGCTGCGCTACCGTCGAGGACAAGTTTTGCTCCAGCAAGCTTGCCGGGGAATATCACGCTCCGGCAGAACCGCGGGTTCTTGCCGTAGAAGCGGATGTTCCCGCAGCAACAGATATGCCTTTAGTCCTTGTTGTCGAGCCGCAAGCTCCAGCATGGGTGCAGCAGATTGTCCGTTTCCTTCAGACAGGAGAGCTTCCCGAAGAGCAAGAAGAAGCTGAAAAAGTAGCCCAGCAGTCAAGTATGTACAAGTTTGTCGACAGCACACTATACAGAATAAGACTCAACGGTGTGAAATTGAAGTGCATTCGCCGGGAAGATGGACAACAGCTGTTGGCAGAGATACATGGAGGCATATGTGGTCACCACATTGGCGCAAGAGCACTTGTCGGCAAAGCATTCCGACAAGGCTTCTTCTGGCCGACGGCCCTCCAGGATGCAACTGCACAAGTAACCAAGTGTGAAGCGTGCCAGCTCCATTCCAAACAGATACACCAGCCAGCTCAAGCTCTCCAGACGATCCCTTTATCCTGGCCATTTTCGGTCTGGGGGCTCGACATCCTCAGCCCCTTCCCCCGAGCTGTCGGGGGCTTTGAGTTCTTGTACGTTGCAATCGACAAGTTCACAAAGTGGCCGGAAGTGGAACCAGTGAGGAAGGTGACAGCACAGTCAGCGGTCAAGTTCTTCAGGTCGATTGTTTGCCGTTTCGGGATCCCTAACAGGATCATCACCGACAACGGCACGCAGTTTACGAGCCGCACCTTCATGCAGTACATCCAAGATCTTGGCGCCAAGGTCTGCTTCGCTTCTGTTGCTCATCCGAGAAGCAACGGTCAAGCGGAGAGGGCAAACACTGAAGTGCTGCGAGGCCTCAAGACCAGAACTTTCGACAGGCTGCACAAGTGCGGAAGAAACTGGATCGAGGAGCTGCCGGTGGTTCTTTGGTCGATCAGGACGACGCCAAATCGAGCCACTGGCTAGACACCCTTCGCTCTAGTCTATGGAGCGGAGGCAGTTCTCCCCACGGAACTCGTATACGGGTCACCTCGAGTGCTTGCTTATGATGAGCTCGAGCAAGAGCAGCTGCGGCAAGATGACGCGCTGCTCCTTGAGGAAGACCGTCTCCAGGATGCTGTGCGAGCCACCCGCTACCAGCAAGCTCTGCGCCGCTACCATAGCCGCAGAGTCAATGCCAGGAGTCTCGAGGAAGGCGACCTTGTTCTTCGGCGCGTTCAGTCGGCCAAGAATTCCAACAAGTTGACGCCGAAGTGGGAAGGCCCTTATCGGGTGAAACGAGTCACTAGGCCCGGCGTTGTCCGCCTTGAGACCGAAGATGGCATTCCGGTGAGCAACTCCTAGAACATCGAGCATCTTCGTAAGTTTTACCCATAAGGCGCGGTTGTCGGACCTTGTCCGGTAACCACCTTTCTGTACAAGTCTTGCCGCTGTTGCATGTAATCCTTTGTACAGAGCCAGGCGCAGACCCCGTGCACTAGTAAAGTTCATGTGCCCCGCACATCTTGTCAGCTTTCTTTTATGCTATAATCCTTTTTCGCATATGTTATCTAACACTTTGTGCAGCACCAGACCCCGGTAAGCGATAACGAGCCCAAGGCTCCATATCATTACTTTATTTCTCTGTTTCTTTCTGAAAAGAAGGAAGGTTCCCTCACCCACAAGGTTTACTGGGGGGGAGGAGAAGATAATGGTGTGGACCAGGCCGTTCAAGAAAGTTTCTCCTTGCCGGGAAGCAGACGACAGAAAAGCTAAGTTGCTAAAGCTTGAGCAATCAGTTTTTTAAGTTTTTGAGTTATTTTCCTTGAACGACCGTGCTTTGTATGGAAAACTTGTGCGCGGAGGAACCAACTCGTAGCTAGTTGCGCCTTTATTTTGTTTCGAGCCCGCTCAACAACTTAAGTGAGCTGCTAGCGCCCTTACTTTGCTTTGAGTCCGCTCAGCAACTTAAGTGAGCTGCTAGCGCCCTTACTTTGTTTCGAGTTCGCTCAACAACTTAAGAGAGCTGCAACTAGTTGCGACAAGGTTGCTTGTAGGTAGCGACCCCGCCAGCAGGCTGCTGAAGTTCCGCACTCGGCGCTCGCGGCAAGGGTGCCTGCACCGGCAAGTTTCCCTAGAAAGCGTAGGGCAGAACCATACAAGGCCAAGAGTCGAGTAAAGGAAGTAACACATCAATTTTTTGCCTAAGATAGAGTTATATTACAAAAATAACTTGTCGCACCTCTAATAAAGTGTTCCCATGACATGGCTGGCAGTGACAAGGAAAGAAGAAAACGGACGGCCTAATCTACGCGGCCGCCGTCAACCCTTTTGACCTCGTTCACCCTGTCCACAATGGGTGCGATGAGGGCCTTAAGTGCGTCAAGATCAGCGTCCGCCGGCAGCTTCTTGAGGACGTTGGTGAGGTTGAGGCCCGGATTGCGGAAGGCCACCTTCACCAGCACCTTCTCCAGAACTCCGGCACAAATTGAGCGTGACTCGTCGGCCAACTGCTTTGGGATCCGTTCCCGGAGTTGCTGGAGCGCCGCCGCCACGCCTTTGAAGAACAGAATGAGCTTGGCGCTGGGTTGGAGGTTCTCGTCGGAGGAGTACCCGAAGCCTTCTACCCCCAAATGCACCAGCTCCTCTTCGATGACTGCAGCAATATTCACGAGGCCCTCCGTCCAGAGCTCCACGGTATCTCTGAGGAGATTCTGGGTTTCGGCGGCCCTCGCCAGCAGCGCATCGTTGGCCTTGATGTCTTTCTTCAAGTCTGCCTCCCGTTTCCTAGCACTGTCCAATGTCTCCGTCAAGGTGGCCAGCTTCAGCTCCAGATCAGCATTGGAATCCTTGGCGGCACGCAGCTCTTTGCCCTTCTCGGAGAGTTGGCCCTGCAGCTCACCGTGGGCAAGGGCGTCCTTCTTGCGCTCTAGCTTGAGCGCGGCAAGCTCTTCGCCACCAACCTTCAGATCAGCTTCTAGCTGCGCCACCTTTACCTCCAATTCTTTCTTGGCGGCCTTGGCAGCCGCAGCCGCATCCTTTGCCTCTTGGAGCGTCCCGCCAAGTGCCCATTCGCGCGCCGCAAGCTCCTCTTCATGGCTGTCGAGGTTCACTTTCCGCTGAGTCAGCTCGCCTTCTCACGCGTACAGCTTCTCGCCGATGAGCCGTTGCTGCTCTTCGGCCTCAGCTTTCTCGAGGAGGAAGGCCTTCCGCTCCTCAGCAAGCTGCTCCCGCTCCTCCGCCAAGGCCCGAAGAGTTTCTTGGCGAAGACCCCGGAGCTCCTCCGCGCGCTTCTCTATGTCCACGCTCGCCCTCACGACAAGTGCTTCCCAGGACTCCAACTTGACCTAGCGGGCGCGGTAGAGCGCCAGCAGCCTCCGTAGCAGTCGCTCCTCCTCAGGCTCGCCGCTGCTGCTTCCCGGCGCGTCGACGATCGACAACCCGGCGGAGGCAAGCACCTCCCCATCCAGAGCTTCTCCTTCCACCGGCGCCCTGGAGCTCGACGCCCAGGGGAGCTTGATGAAGATGCCTTCGCCAGCCTTCAGATAGGCGTCGGGCTGGGGCTCCTCGGAGCCTGGCGCTGCGGCAGCGGCAGAGGGATCGGCGGTCGGTGCAGCGCCTGACGCTCCTGCAGCCTTAGGGTCGTCAGTGCGATCGCCAGATCCCCCGCCAGCCTCCTCGGCGGCAGCCTTGGCGGCCTCTTCGCCGGCGGGCACGTCAGCACCGGCTCCTTCTTCGATGGCCGCGGCATCATCAGTATTGCCGCGCACGTCCCCCTCGCCGCCCGCTTCGGTCTCCATCGGATTCACGGAGGGTGGGTCTGACGACCGGAGAAGAAGGAGAAATCAAACAAGTATCCGAGAAAAGAAATCAGCAGAAGACTACAAGGAAAGTTTCGGACAAGGAGGACTACCTGTGCTGGGATCTGCTGTCATGACCTCCACCACCGGGGGATCGTTGACGCTGTCCCTTGCCAGAGACTCCCCCCTTGCCGGAGACTCCTCCCTTGACGGAGATCGCTTCCTTGCCGGAGAACGCTCCCTTGCCGGGGAGTCCGCCCTTGGCGGTGTAGTCGGAGTAGACGATGAGTCGGAGGCGACCACCACGCTCTCCTGATGAAGCCGTTCTGCTCCTGCACAAACAAACCAGTGATCGGATGTCAACAAAGGAAAAAGAGCAACCACGCGCACCCAGAAACAGAAAGTAAACCATATGCTCACACTGGGGGCTGCGCTGGGGGCTGCTCTGCGAAGTGATGGCCGGATCCGGCAAGGTGGTCTCTGGCGCGCCTCCTGTCGTCGCAGTAGGCTCGTCCTCGATGACCACCACCTGAGCCTTGTCCCTCTTCGCCGCCCTCTGGGCCAGAGTCCTGAAAAGGGAGAGCCCAGGATGGGTCAGATCAGATGCAAGATAACACCAGCAAGTTGAAGAACTACAAGAACAACAAGGGAATCTTACTCTTCTTCCTCTTCCTCGTCGGAGCTGAGCGCGAAGAGGTCGAAGTTCGGCCCACCTCCGGCACGACGAGGTGGAGGAGTGGGATCCCTTGGCCGCTTGGCGGGGGCTGCGGTGCCAGCCCGAGACGACCCCGTTTCAGTTGTCGATGCGGCAGGAGGCGCTCCCGCGGCAACCGTACTTGTCGCAGTAGAGCGCGTCGCGCGACGCTGCGGCTGTTGGCCCACTTGCCGCCCTGCTACGTCGCCAACCCTGCGGAGGCGCCTTCTTGGCTGCGCTGCGGGCCCTGCTCGCGGCAAGCTCCTCGGAGATGGCGGGCCGCTCGCACCCTCGGCCGGCTCGTTTGACTCGGCGTCGGGCGCGGCGAGCTCTTCTTCCTCTTCGGGCTGCTCCCGTTCGGCAATACTCATCGCCAACGCCGCGTCCGCTTCCTCCACGGTGAACCCGAATTCACCCGCGGCCGCGGCTGCCGCCGCCTCTTCCGCCCTGGTGGCGATGCGCTCCATCTCTTGCTCAGTGGTGTCGCGGGTGAGGAGTTTCTTCTCGTCAGCATTGACCGCCACCTCCACTAGGCTGTCAAAGAACTGCTGCACGACGTCGCCGGCGGGCTCTTGCCAAGTTGGAGCAATCCCGTGCGAGTCACACAACGGCATCATGGCGCAGATGCGGTCGTGCGAGGAGTTGTTGCACAGAGGAACGACGCACGCCGGCAACCTGAACCACTCGGGATGCTGTGGGTCATGCTTGAATATCTCCTTGAGTATCCTGTCCAACTCTATGACGGTGAAATTGAAGTTGAGGCCTGGGCGCAACCTCATGATATCTGCCGGGCCTCCAAATTCCCAGGCGGGTCTCCCCCTCGCCTGCAGAGGGGCGATCCGCCGACGAAGGAAATCTGCGCCAACAGCTCCTACAGTCAGCCCGGCAAGCCTGAGGCGCAAGATCCGAGTGGTGGCGATCGTCAGCTTGTCGTCGTCCATGGACAGAGCGCTCTAGTCATTGCCACGCACTGCTGGGGCTTGGCGCAGGGCGGTGAACGGCTGCGGGCTCTCTTCTACAACCCAGCACCAATCAGCTCTCCACTCGTCCCACTTGCTGCGGAGCTCCCCCTCCAGATAGGTCTCCTTCTTGCCGGCCCGCGAGATCCAGGCGATCCCGCCGGCAAGAGGTTCCCCTCTCTCGACACGAGGCATAAAGAAATGGCGGAAGAGAGCTACGTTGGGGTGGACTCCGACAAAGTTTTCACATAGATGGGCGAAAACTGCCATGGTCAGAACGGCGTTGGGGGTGAAGTTAAGGAGGTGGAGTCCATAGGTGTTCATGACGTCGCAAAAGAAATCAGAGAATGGCGGGCAGAGCCCGCAGTAGAAGAACACGGTGAAGAAAGGATATCCGCCAACTGGAGCTGCTTGCGAGGCGACGGCGGAGAGTACCTTCGTGCGCGGATGCGCCCGCGTCTCCGTCGACCAGAAGAGATAGTGCCACTCCCTCAGCTCCTCCGCGGAGAGCTCGGGGGGGAAAGTGGCCCGCTCCTTCCGCAGCGCCTCAAGCCGCTGCGCTTCGGTCGACTTCACAGCTTTCGCGGCCGCGGCCTTCGTGGCCTTCCCCTTCCCGGGCTTCGGAGGCATGGTGGAGGCGGTGGGGGAGATCAATGGCGCTGGGGGTGGCGACGGCGACGGGAGCAGAGCGCTGCTCTCTTTCGACTTTGGAAGCGGAAGAGGGCGGCGGAGGTTTCTGAGATTGCAGCAGCAAATGGCGAAGATAGGGGAAATACCCCTGTTTCCCCTGCTTATAAGGAGAAAGGGGCAAACGTTGCACTCTCTCCGAATAAAGAACCACCCACGATCTCCCCCCCGACGCCGTGATTGACGCGTGCCGTTGCGGGGGGTGCGGTGGATACGGAGCGAGATTTGGTGTGGACCCAGGCCGCGCGTGCCCGTGCACTGTTTTGAGCCTGGCCCAACAGCGCTCGGCATCGTGTATGGCCCAAGCCCGGGGGCTCCTGTCGGTGTACTAGAGTAGGGGTACCCTAGTATCCCGAACTCGTGCACGGGCAGTTGCAGCACCCCGCGGCAAGGCTTGCCGGGTGACCGCCAAGACCCTCCGTGGTTCCCTTGAAGACCATTCAAGAACAAAGTACTCAAACCAAGGCCCCGACAAGAGGAGCTTGCCGGGAAGGCCAACCAAGGCCCCGGCAAGAGGATCTTGCCGGGAAGAGACAAGACCCCGGCAAGAGGAGCTTGCCGGGAAGGCCACTCAAGGCATACCAAGAAAGCTTGCCGCGACGCGCCCTGCGTCCCGGCAAGATCCGGCGAGCGACAAGCTTCCGGACGCGACAAGACGACGGCCGCGGCAAGGAGCTTGCCGCGGGAAACCCCCACTTCGTGCCCGCGCTCCAGCACACCTGCTAACGTGTTGCTCTAGGACTCTCCCAAGCACACGTGGCAGGAGGCCGTGCAGCTAGGGGTACGTGGTGGCAAGCGGAGATGAAGAGAAGCCCATCGTGGCAAACGGTGGCGCTCCTAACGGTCACCTTTTGCACTATTTAGGAGACTCAGACAGGCATTTAATGCCCTTGTCCCCTGCCGTCAGAGTTAGGTAGAGTGCACTGTATCCACAGTAGCGGTAGCTGCACCTACCGCATCCTTTTCTATTTTTACCCTTCTAGTCTACGTTGCCACCTATCGGTGACCCCTTGAAAGTATAAAAGGAGGCCCAGGCACAACGTAGAAGAGGTTCGGCCGGTTCGGCTCATTCGAAACACCAGAAACACTCCCACGCTCAGTCTGGCAGCGTCGATCGCTCCTGAGCAAAGATTCAATACACACAAACAAGCAGCAGTAGGGTTTTACGCATCCGTGCGGCCCGAAGCTGGGTAAAACCGCCCGCATGTACTGCCTCGATCCGCTCTTTGTGCGCTCTCCGCCTCCCACCGAACCGAAAGGGGCCCTGTCCCCATAGGTGTTGGTGGATCAGCACCCCCCGACACTAGGGGCATTAAACAATAGCGCTTGTTGGGAGGCAACCCAATTTTATTCTTGTTCCTTGATTTTTGTTCCTGTTTAGTAATAAATAATTCATCTAGCCTCTGTTTAGATGTGGTTTTATGTTTTTAATTAGTGTTTGTGCCAAGTAGAACCTTTGGGAAGACTTGGGGAAAGTCTTTGCGATCATGCTGTAAAAAACAGAAACTTTAGCGCTCACGAGAATTGCTGCCATTTTTATTTGGAGAGTTCTGTTTAGTTAATTATTTTTGCAGATGATTAATAGATAAATTCCTCAGGTCTAGAAATTTATTTGATAATTTTATGAGTTCCATAAGTATATGTTTGATCCAGATTACTACAGACTGTTCTGTTTTTGACAGATTCTGTTTTTCATGTGTTGTTTACTTATTTTGATGAATCTATGGCTAGTAAAATAGTATATAAACCATGGAGAAGTTGGAATATATTAGGTTTAACACCAATATAGAGTTCATTACAGTACGTTGAAGTGGTGATTTATTTTCTTATATTAACGGAGCTTACGAGTTTTCTGTTAAGTTTTGTGTTGTGAAGTTTTCAAGTTTTGGGTAAGGATTCGATGGACTATGGAATAAGGAGTGGCAAGAGCCTAAGATTGGGGATGCCCAAGGCACCCAAAGGTAATATTCAAGTATAGCCAAGAGCCTAAGCTTGGGTATGCCCCGGAAGGCATCCCCTCTTTCGTCCACTTCCATCGGTAACTTTACTTGGAGCTATATTTTTATTCACCACATGATATGTGTTTTGCTTGGAGTGTCAATTTATTTTTTTAGGATTTGCTTGCTGTTATTTAGAACAATGTTTTGCATCTTTTATTTCAATAAAAGTGGCATTGATAGCCTTTACTATGCCTATGTTACAAGTATACATGTTGCTGTTTGAAAACAGAAAGTTTACCGCTGTTGCAATAATTCCCTAGAAAAGTCAGAATGTGATAAAATGTTGAAACCTTTTGCATATTAAGATCTGATAAATTTACTACAGTGGGAATTTTCTTTCATAATTTTTGGAGCTAGGGAATTATGGATGTTGCAGCATTCTTTACAGACTATCCTGTTTAGGCAGATTGCTGTTATGTTTGTATTGTTTGCATATGTTTGCTTCTTTAATGGTTCTATTTGAGGATAGGACTATTAAATATGCAGAGGCATTTAGTATGAAATGTTGAATAATAATTTTAGTGGTTTGCTACAGTAGAGTATGATAAGGTTTTTGCAATGGTTTATACTAACTTATCTCACGAGTCCTTGTTGAGTTTTGTGTGGATGAAGCTTTTGAGATTTAGGGAGACCGTGATATGAGAGGAATTAAGGAGACACAAAAGCTCAAGCTTGGGGATACCCAAGGCATCCCGAGATAATATTTCAAGAAGTCTCAAGCGTCTAAGCTTGGGGATGCCCCGGTTGGCATCCCACCTTTCTTCTTCAACAACTATCGGTTAGTTTCGGTTGATCCTAAGTTTTTCCTTCTTCACATGATGTTTGCTATTCTTAGATATCATTTTATTTTGCTTTGCTTGCTGTTTGAATAAAATACCAAGATCTGAAATTATTAAATGTTAGAGAGTCTTCACATAGTTGCATAATCATTCGACTACTCATTGATCTTCACTTATATCTTTCGGAGTAGTTTGTCATTTGCTCTAGTGCTTCACTTATATCTTTTAGAGCATGGTGGTAGTTTTATTTTGAAGAAATATATGAAATCTCATGCTTCACTTATATTATTTTGAGAGTCTTAAATAGCATGGTAATTTGCTTAAAATCCCAATATGCTAGGTATTCAAGAATAATAAAATTCTCTTATGAGTGTGTTGAATACTAAGAGAAGTTTGATACTTGATGATTGTTTTGAGATATGAGGATGGTATTAGAGTCATGTTAGTTGAGTAGTTGTGAATTTGAGAAATACTTGTGTTGAAGTTTGTGATTCCCGTAGCATGCACGTATGGTGAACCGTTATGTGATGAAGTCGGAGCATGATTTATTTATTGATTGTCTTCCTTATGAGTGGCGGTCGGGGACGAGCGATGGTCTTTTCCTACCAATCTATCCCCCTAGGAGCATGCGCGTAGTACTTTGTTTCGATAACTAATAGATTTTTGCAATAAGTATGTGAGTTCTTTATGACTAATGTTGAGTCCATGGATTATACGCACTCTCACCCTTCCACCATTGCTAGCCTCTCTAGTACCGCGCAACTTTCGCCGGTACCATAAACCCACCATATACCTTCCTCAAAACAGCCACCATACCTACCTATTATGGCATTTCCATAGCCATTCCGAGATATATTGCCATGCAACTTTCCACCATTCCATTAGTATGACACGCTTCATCATTGTCATATTGATTTGCATGATCATGTAGTTGACGTCGTATTTGTGGCAAGGCCACCGTTCATAATTCTTTCATACATGTCACTCATGCATCATTGCACATCCCGGTACATCGCTGGAGGCATTCATATAGAGTCATATCTTGTTCTAAGTATCAAGTTGTAATTCTTGAGTTGTAAGAAAAATAAAAGTGTGATGATCATCATTATTAGAGCATTGTCCCAGTGAGGAAAGGATGATGGAGACTATGATTACCCCACAAGTCGGGATGAGACTCCGGATGAAAAAAAAGAGGCCAAAGAAGCCCAAATAAAAAAAGAGTCCATAAAAAAGAGAAGGCCCAAATAAAAAAAATAAAAAAAATGAGAGAAAAAGAGAGAAGGGGCAATGCTACTATCCTTTTACCACACTTGTGCTTCAAAGTAGCACCATGATCTTCATAATAGAGAGTCTCCTATGTTGTCACTTTCATATACTAGTGGGAATCTTTCATTATAGAACTTGGCTTGTATATTCGAATGATGGGCTTCCTCAAAATGCCCTAGGTCTTCATGAGCAAGCAAGTTGGATGCACACCCACTAGTTTCTTTTGTTGAGCTTTCATACATTTATAGCTCTAGTGCATCAGTTTCATGGCAATCTCTATTCATTCACATTGATATCTATTGGTGGGCATCTCCATAACCCATTGATATGCCTAGTTGATGTGAGATTATCTTCTCCTTTTTGTCTTCTCCACAACCACCATTCTATTCCACCTATAGTACTATGTCCATGGCCCATGCTCATGTATTGCGTGAAGATTGAAAAAGTTTGAGAACATCAAAAGTATGAAACAATTGCTTGGCTTGTCATCGGGGTTGTGCATGATTTAAATATTTTGTGTGGTGAAGATGGAGCATAGCCACACTATATGATTTTGTAGGGATAGCTTTCTTTAGCCATGTTATTTTGAGAAGACATGATTGCTTAATTAGTATGCTTGAAGTATTATTGTTTTTATGTCAATATTAAACTTTTGTCTTGAATCTTATGGATCTGAATATTCATATCACAAGTAATAAAAATTACATTGAAATTATGCCAACTAGCATTCCACATCAAAAATTATCTTTTTTATCATTTACCTACTCGAGGACGAGCAGGAATTAAGCTTGGGGATGCTTGATACGTCTCCAACGTATCTATAATTTTTGATTGCTCCATGCTATATTATCTACTGTTTTGGGCAATACTGGGCTTTATTCTCCACTTTTATATTATTTTTGGGACTAACCTATTAACCGGAGGCCCAGCCCAGATTTGCTGTTTTATGCCTATTTTAGTGTTTCGAAGAAAAGGAATATCAGACGGAGTCGAAACAGAACGAAATCAACTAGAGAAGTTATTTTTGGAACGAAAGCCACCCGATGGACTTGGACCCCACGTCAAGGAAGGAACGAGGTGCTCACGAGGGTGGGGGCGCCCCCTCCCCCTAGGGCGCGCCCCCTGCCTCGTGGGGCCCTCGTGGCTCCCCTGACGTACCTCCTGCACCCATATATACCTACGTAACCTAAAACTTCCAAGAAGAATAATAGATCGGGAGTTCCGCCGCCAGAAGCCTCCGTAGCCAGCGAAAACCAATCTAGACCCGTCCCGGCACCCTGCCAGAGGGGGCAATCCTTCTCCGGTGGCCATCTTCATCATCCCGGTGCTCTCCATGACGAGGAGGGAGTAGTTCTCCCTCGGGGCTGAGGGTATGTACCAGTAGCTATGTGTTTGATCTCTCTCTCTCTCGTGTGCTTGAGATGATACGATCTTGATGTATCGCGAGCTTTGCTATTATAGTTGGATCTTATGTTTCTCCTTCCCCTCTGCTCTCTTGTAATGAATTGAGTTTCCCCTTTGAAGTAATCTTATCGGATTGAGTCTTTAAAGATTTGAGAACACTTGATGTATGTCTTGCCGTGGATATCTGTGGTGACAATGGGATATCACGTGATTCACTTGATGTGTGTTTTGGTGATCAACTTGCGGGTTCCGCCCATGAACCTATGCATAGGGGTTGGCACACGTTTTCTCGTGTTTCTCCGGTAGAACTTTGGGGCACTCTTTGAGGTCCTTTGTGTTGGTTGAATAGATGAATCTGAGATTGTGTGATGCATATCGTATAATCATACCCATGGATACTTAAGGTGACATTGGAGTATCTAGGTGACATTAGGGTTTTGGTTGATTTGTGTCTTAAGGTGTTATTCTAATATGAACTCGAGGGCTGTTTGTGACACTTATAGGAATAGCCCAACGGATTGATTGGAAAGAATAACTTTGAGGTGGTTTCGTACCCTACCATAATCTCTTCGTTCGTTCTCCGCTATTAGTGACTTTGGAGTGACTCTTTGTTGCATCTTGAGGGATAGTTTTATGATCCAATTATGTTAGTATTGTTGAGGGAACTTACACTGGCGAAAGTATGAACCCTAGGCCTTGTTTCCTAGCATTGCAATACCGTTTACGCTCACTTTTATCACTTGCTACCTTGCTGTTTTTATTATTTCAAATTACAAATACCTTTGTCTACTATCCATATACCACTTGTTTCACTATCTCTTCGCCAAACTAGTGCACATATACAATTTACCATTGTATTGGGTGTGTTGGGGACACAAGAGACACTTTGTTATCTGGTTGCAGGGTTGCTTGAGAGAGACCATCTTCATCCTACGCCTCCTACGAATTGATAAACCTTAGGTCATCCACTTGAGGGAAATTTGCTACTGTCCTACAAACCTCTGCACTTGGAAGCCCAACAACGTCTACAAGAAGAAGGTTGTGTAGTAGACATCAGCCGACCAGCTCAAGTGTGCAGCCGCCGCTGGCACACTCCCTATGTTGTGCTCCCAAGTCATTAGCAATGTGCAAGTCACCAAGACTCTCATCGATGGTGGCACAGGGCTCAACGTCCTCTCCGCCGACACATTCGACAGCCTCCAAGTGCCCTATGAGTAGCTCCAACCAACCAAGCCTTTCTCAAGAGTGACTGACGGTTCCACTACACCAATAGGGCAGGTCCGCCTGCCTGTCACCTTCGGGGAGCACAAGAATTACCGCACCGAGCTCATCAACTTCGATGTCGCACGCATCCGTCTGCCGTACAATGCCATCCTCGGGTACCTTGCCCTGGCCAAGTTCATGGCAGTCACTCACCATGGCTACAACGTCCTCAAGATGCCAAGAAGCGGGGGCGGGGGGGGGGTCATCATGGTCCCATGTGAAGAAAGGGATGCGGTGTGCTCCCTTGAGCGTGCCTTCCAAGCCGCGGCAATCTACAACCTTGACTGCAGAAGTGAGGGCCTTCCGGAGACCATCCCCAAGAAGAAGCTACCGCGCCATGCAGGACCCCAAGAAGATGGCATCGCATTAGGAGCCTCGTCAGGATCAGCGCCCGCTCCAGGGGTGCCTCCCTCCACGGCATAGGAAAGCGCGCCCGACACCCTCCTCGGGCAAGGCTCGGGGGCTCTCTTCTGGAGGGCCTCAGACCTTGCCACTCTGACGAGGGAGGCGCTTGGGCACCACTTGGAAGCGTGCTTTGCGGCACGTGTTCCGCGGGAGAGCATGAGGCGAGGAATGCCCACCACCCAGGAGTTCATCACCAAGACCACCCAAGAGCTACAAGATGCAAGAGCCATGCGTGGTGACAACCGCTCACAGAGTGTGGCTCACCACCCAGGCGGGGGTGCTGAGCTGCGCGCCTACATCGACATCCCAGGGCTCAACAAGGCAGCATCTCAGGAACGCTTCTGGCCATCACGCGCGGGCCGCTCTGAGGGTCCACCGCACAGCTACGTTCGCATGCCCTTTGGCTTGCCGAGCGCAGCGTCAGCCTATTAGCGCAACCTGCGGCAAGTCTAGGCGGCTCAGGAGGCCAGGTCCCACGCCGTTCGGGAGGAGATGGCGACGGCCTTCAGGGAACCTCCTGAGCTCCCAGAGCCTCCTGAGGCTTAGGGTCCCGGTGGCTCATGAGGAGTCATTCCTTCGATGCGTGGCTTCAGCTGCACCAGCTCTACTTCGTCTACAGACCTAGGTGACATCTTCCAAGTTCGTCTAAGCTGGGAGCGCCCCTCGGGCTGCACTATTCCCAGGCCGCGTGGGTCTGTCCCTGCGGCATGTATCCCTTTTACTTATGTCTTTAGCTTACCTTGCTGGGGGAGCCCCTCGGGCTGCATCATCCCCACGCCGCTCGGGCCAGACCCAGTGGCATGTATCTTCTTGCATTTATCCTAGTCGATCTGCTCTTCATGCTTAACCTGCCAACTGCTATCTCCTGTTTGATTACCACCCACCTCGGGCCCGTTCGTCCCATGCAATTTGCTTGCACGTTAAAAGGGGGCTCCTGAGCATCGCGACTCAGGAGCTCTTACTGGCTCTCCAGCCCTCACCCCCTGGCCTTGACCACGGCATCGTGACCTGGCATACTAGCGGCAGCTGAGCTCGCTCGAGGGCCGGGACCTGAGGATGTAGAGTGCTTGCATCTAACCACCTTGCAGGGACATACAGCTACCAAGACTCAAGACCAGGCGCAACCCGCCTTGAGGTAGGGCCTCGTGAGTCCCGTGCTGGCTCACGAGTGCCCAGATACACCTCGCAGCCCTGCCGTGCAAGCCACGTGTCAGGGCGGGGCTTTACACGCCCCGGGGGATCCTCCCGGAGGGGGCCCCCCATCCCACGCCCAAGTGGAAGCTCCATGCTCTGCGCTAGCTGTCGACACTGCCGAGGAGCGGCTATGCCCGTGCACAAGCGGAAGCACTATGATCCGCGCTGGTGATAAATAACTGAGGGCGACCCCACAGCCGTACAAACCTCAGGGAGCCCAGAGCTCAACACCCAGTCCCACCACGACACCTCCCCTCGGGAGATTCACATGAGGGGGCTGGGCACGAGGGTTGCGCTCGGGTCACGCCCAAGCACACGCCACCCAACCAGGTCCCCCGGACCTGGGCATCGCGCGCCCCTCCCAAGGCCTCGGTGAGGGCAGGTATGGAAATTGTTTGAACATCAAAGGGGACTCCTGAGCATCGCGACTCAGGAGCCTAACTGGTCACGTAGCCCCTCACTCCTTGGTCCGTCCTGGTCTCCGGTCGGCCCAACGGCGGTTGAGGTATGCACGGGGCCGGGCTCTGCCAATGTAGAACATTAATCTATCTTCGTGGACTCTCCCTATATGTAGTTCGCACATCAAGGGGGACTCCTGAGCATCGCGACTCAGGAGCCTAACTAGTCACGTAGCCCCTCACTCCTTGGTCCGTCCTGGTCTCCGGTTGGCTCAACGGCGGTTGAGGTATGCGCGGGGCCGGGCTCTGCCGACGCAGAACAAAGCAAATAGGAAGGAAAACACAAAATCTCAAAGCAAATATTACAAGCACATTGTTCTCACAATATCAAATGAAAAGTCTAAATGCCTCCACGAGGCCTGATGTATGTCCTAGGAAAGGAACGAGAAGAATAGCCACAGGTCACTCCCGGATGTCGCGGTCGCCTGCGGAGGTGCTTCCCCACGGGCGAACTTCCCCAGCAAAGCCTCCACGTGACCTTGAACAGATGCGGCAGCGACGTCGCAGAGGTCTTCAGCTACAGGCTCCAGCAGCTCGTTGAGGCGGGCGTTGGGGTCGCGGAGGTGCAGATGGCTCAGGACGCGAGTCAATGTGGCCGCGGACAGAACCTGAGCTTCTGCCTCCGCTAACAACCTCAATGACCTCCTCAAGTGCCTTCACCATGAGAGGAAGCAGCTGGGCAGGGCCGTCCGCGTCACTGTCCAGCGGCTTCTCCAGGCCACGCTCGTACAACGTCTTCAGCACCTCGCGAGATCTCTTCTTGAGATCGGCGAAGGCCACACGGTCTTCGCCCAAGATTCGCGCCTTGGCGGCAAGGTCGGCCTCCCTCGCCTCTATCTTCTGCTCCAGCTACTCCAACCGGTTGCGCTCGACGGCCTGCTCCTTCCCTAGCTCCGCCAACTCAGCATCACGGTTCTTGATGGCTTCCTCCCGGGCCTTCATCTCCTTCTCCTCTGACTGGCGGCGGCGTGCCTCTTCGGCGTGCTTGTCGCGCAGGCTCTTCAACTCGCCCTCCAGCACTTGGCAGCGGTCGCGGGCGGCCTTGGCATCTCTCAGTGCCGCCTCACGATCGTCTGCAGCGCTGGCGGCCCCTTGCTTCTCCCTCTCGGAAGACGAAACAGCCTGGCCCAGCGCTGCATGTACCGCCAGGTCAGAGTGAACCTAGCCGGAGGCCAACTCCAGACGCCCGACCACCAGGTGCGGTCAGCGCTCAGGAGATCCGCCTGGAGTTGGGTCATCTCTGAAAAGGCACGCTCCAAGATGGCAGTAGGAGCGGAGGAACCGAGGAGTGGAGGCGCAGTAGTAGGAGTGAGTGGCGCAGTCACCAGGGCTTGCGAGACCGCGGGCTCCGGAGCAGCTGGGACCTCATCAGCCGCGCCAAGCACTAGCACCTCTGGAGCCGACGGGGCCGTGGGGGCTGACTCCACGTGGCGATGCTCCTCTTGGCCCCGCAAAGATGACCAGGCTGGGGAGACACGGGCGATGTTGCCCCCTGGCTCTGCGGAGGGAGGCACATCTGCCTTCCCTTCATTCCTCCTCTTCGCCGAAGATGTCGGCCTGATCAACCAAGGGCGAGCGTCAGGAAGAAACAAGCACCAGCAAGGACCAAGCGAAGGTCGAAGCACTTACCGGTCCACTGCAAGGTACTCCACCTTTCGCTTGAGGAGCTTGAGGCCCGACAGCTTCGGGACCTGGGAGGCAGGCGCTCAGGCTCCGGTGGCGCCATGTGGTGCGGAGGCGGAACCGGATCCAGCCCCAGGAGGTGTTGGAGTGGGGGCGGCACCACGGTCCACCAGCGACGACCTACCCTTTGTCGGGACGAGGGGTTGCTCCTTCCCTCCTTGGTAGGCGTCGGCCTCAGCATCATCAGGAAGGGCGCGAAGAATCTCGGCCTTGCTCGGAGGGGAGGTTTCCTCCGCCTCTTCCGGGGTCTCCTCAGAGTCCTCCTCCTCCTCCCCCTCTTCGCGGGACTCACCAGAAGACACCTCCACCGGCTTTGGCGCTGAAGGAGCTCTCGAAAGCACCTGCTGCACCAGCCCGCGCGCATCAAAAGTTGGCCTGGAGGCGACGAATTCCTCCCGATCCCTGCGTTGGAACAGGGGAATGAAGGCGCTAGGCGGGCACTCCTGGTTGTCTCCAACTATGTGGCACAGGACGACGTCCAGTTCGTCGTCAGGCAGGTCCCCCGGCCTCAGGTGGGCCTTGTTCTCCCCTCCTTCAAGCTGCCAGAAGGGGCGCGCGCGCCCGGAGTGGGGCAGTCCGCAGTGTCAAGATCTCCCTCAGGAGCATCGCCCCTGTTATTTTAGCTGCCCTCACATTGCCCGGCTTCAGGTCGGCCATCATTTGCTCCAACACCAACGATGCCTGCTCATCGACAAGCTCCGCCCTGGGCCACTCCTTGCCTTGCCGGGGCGCCTCCGACGGCAACGCCAGGCGCGGATGGGCGAGCTTGGCGTCCACCATGACCCATTTGGATCAAATGTTGTCGGCCCTCTTCCCGGTGCTCGAGATCGAGTTGGCCTTGCCGGACGCGACGAAGTTGGCGCATCCAGAGATGTGACCCTCGCTAACACGAAGGAAGAATAAGTGGCACAGGAGCGCCACGGGAGGCATCACACCCAGGTACACCTCACAGTAGTAGGCAAAGATGGACAAAGAAGGACAGAGTTGGGGTGGAGATGCAACGCCTGCATCCCATAGTGGTCGAGGACTTCGTAGAAGAAATCAGAGAAGGGAGGAACCAACCCGATGGCAATGCTGCTCGAAAAGAAGGGGAAGAAGGTGCTCCCCCCCAGCTTTCGGCTCGTCGGAGGCAAGCCGGAGCTCTGTCTTCCCCCACTCATTGCTCTCTCTCCCGCCGTCACCAGGCGCACGGAGGCAAGGCTCTTCTCTGTGACAGTGGGTGCCTCAAGAGCGGGCTCGTACCAGGCCGGGGACGAGGAAGCCTTGACCTTGCGTGGCGCCATGGGCGGCAGATGCAGAACAAGGCCGGAGCAGATCTGTAGGTAGCGGTAACGAAGAGCAAGAAAGGGGATCTGGAGCAAGGCGAGGAAGAAGCAATGAAGGCAAGTGCCGCCCGCGCCAGCCATTTGTCAGGTCAAGCAGTTGCCACAGCAGCTTGGGGAAGTGGAGACGCCCACATTCAATCAACCGTCACGCATCAACCGAGGCCGTAGGCTTTTGGGGCCCGCGGCGCTTCGAGCTTGACCCTTGGCTTCGCCGCGAAGCCAAGCCCGTGCGCACCTTGGGCCCGGGGGCTACTGTCGGCATTCTGGGAACGGGGGTCCCCAGACTTACCTGCCTGCGGCCCACGGTGTGGCTGAGCCAGCAGGCCGTACGGTCCATCTTCACCAACAAAGCACTCAAGACCCTCGCGAGGGGCCAAGCCTCACGAGGGGGACGACGCAAGACCTCCTCCGAAGTGGCCTAGCTGGGCAGGCTCACGAGGAGCGGAGATATCAAGGCGGGGAGAACCTCACGAGGCTTTCGTGACGTGAGCCGTCACGATCGACACTAGGTGGGCGCCATATAGGCGCCAGCGCGCACAGCGTCCTTGTTTCCTCTTTGGTGCAAAGGGGGCAAGCGCAGCCGTGGAGTACCGAGGCATCAGGCAAAGGTTGCCATTTCGGTGCAACAAGACCAAGACCAAGGACTGCAAGATGGAGGTAAATGTGGAGCCTGGAGCAGCGTCACCACCAGAACTTTGTGCAGGCGAAGACTACTTTTGTCAGGATAGCTTGTACTAGTTGTCCCCCTTCAAATTAGCCCGCCATTGTTGGCTCCCTTCCCGCTCGATATTTGGTAAGAGGACCAGTGCCTCTATAAATAGGACTAGCCACCACAGTGGGAGGAGACACACAAGCTCACCGAGCCCAAGAACGTCTCAACCTCAGGAGGCTGTTCTTCCCTTGTATTGTTCATCATCAGCCCAAGAGGCAATCCACCACCACCACACTGGAGTAGGGTGTTACACCGCAACAGTGGCCCGAACCAGTATAAACCCTGTGTCCATCTGTGTTGTGAGTTCGTCGAGTTCGTCCGCGAGACCCAACCGAGCTAGAGCGTAGATCGGTTGAGAGGGATAGACTTCGCGCGCACCCCAGTGTTTGAACCATAAGGGTTTGTCGGGACCCCAACCCCGACATCTGGCGCACCAGGTATGGGTGCGTCGTAGCTTCCTCTATGTCGCTCATCGCTCCGACGCCCGTCGTCTCCATGGCGGACGCTCGTTGTGCTCCAGCTGAGCGTCGGACCACCCTCGCCGCCCGCGTCGCTCGGACGACACCCGTCGGTGGGCCGCCTCGTAGATCTCCGTCCCCCGCCGCCAAAGCAGCCACCGGCCCGGTGGGAAACGAGCAGTAGGCATCCTCGCAACATCCTTCGGTGCGACAGGACGGCCGCACCGCTACTCCATCACTCGCTCCTGCAGGCTCTTCGTCTCACGTGCACCGCGCTCCCCTGGAGGCGCGGGCCGCGCTCATTGCGGCAAACGAGCTCCTGCATTACCACCCTGTCGATGACGTCTATGAAGAGTAGCTCGACCGCGTCGCCGAGCTCGTCCGTGCCACGGGGGGCTCTCTGGCGCTGTCTCGCTCTCTGCCTCCCCCTCAGCAGGCAGCGGGCAACGGGGCCCGTGGCGCGCCTCCACCACCTCGACCCCAAGACGGTGCCTTGGCGCCAAGGCACGGGCCTCCATGACACGATCCGCCGCACCCGGCGCCCGCGCGTGAAGAAAGGAGCTGCCAAGAAGTCCCGCGACCGCGAGACGCCGCACCAGCGCTCCCCATGCCACCTCGTCAAGACCGTGCGCCGCCTGCAGTGGCGCAACACGGACCTCGTCAAACCAAGCTCCGCCCCCGAGACAGGCCCCGGCAACCTTGGCGGGCTGCCGCGCCTTCACCCCTGAGCTGCATAGCGTTGCCTGGCCAGGCAAGTTCAAGCCAGACCTGCCTCCATGGTGCGACGGCACCTCCGCCCCCGCGGAGTTCCTGCAGCTCTATGAGTTGAGCATCAAAGTGGGCAATGGCGACAAGAAGGTCATGGCGAACTGGTTTCCCATGGCTCTCAAGGATGGGGCCCGCTCCTGGCTCCTGAACCTGCAGCACGGCTCGATCTCCTCCTGGGATGAGATGAGCGACCGCTTCGTCGCCAACTTCCAGGGCACTCGTGACCGCTCACCGGTCGCGGGCGACCTACGCCGCATCAAGGAACAGCCAGGAGAGACCCTCCAGAAGTACATCCAGCGCTTCAACAACACCCGCCTCAAGATTCCCAAGGTCTCAGACGAGGCCATCATCTCCGCCTTTCCGACGGTGTCCACGACGTCAAGATGAAGGAAGAGCTGGCCATCCATGAGGAGCTCTGCACATCTCAGGAGCTGTTCAACTTGGCGACTAGGTGCGCAAGAGCTGAGGAGGGGCGCCTCTCTCTCCTAGAGCTGCCAGCAGCAGGAGTGGAGTAAAAGAAGGCCATGGACAAGGACGTGAAGTGCAAAGAGGCAGTCATGCTCGCAGCGGAGCCCGACACCAAGCGAGGCAGAGATCAGCCCGAGTCATCCAAGAACGGCCGGCCCTTTTGCGCCCTCCACAACCTGAACACCCACAACACCAGCGACTGTCAAGAGCTCAAAGCTATTCGAGAAGGACGCTTCAACCGACGCCCCGAGCGCAGCGACCGGGGCTGCGGCCATGGAGGAGGACGCGGAGGCGGACGCCGGGACGACCATGGCCCGCGCCAGGAGTGGTGCGACCGGCCTCGCGAGGACCGCTGGCAGGATCTACCTCGCAAGGGCGCCTAGAGGGACCCGCCTCACTAGGATCGTCCCTAGGGCAACGCCGGTCTTCCCCCATTGCCGCCGCCAAGGAGGAACGATGACCATCACCAGGACGAGGGGGCTGGGGGCTTCCAGGAGATATCAAGGCGGGGTGAACCTCACGAGGCTTTCGTGGCGTGAGCCGTGAAGATCGACACCAGGTGGGCACCAGACGGGCGCCAACGTGCACAGCGTCCTTGTTTCCTCTTTGGTGCAAAGGGGGCAAGCGCAGCCACGGAGTACCGAGGCATCAGGCAAAGGTTGCCATTTTGGTGCAACAAGACCAAGACCAAGGACTACAAGACGAAGGTCATCATGGAGCCCGGAGCAGCGTCACCACCAGAACTTTGTGCAGGCGAAGACTACTTTTGTGAGGATAGCTTGTACTAGCTGTCCCCCTTCAAATTAGCCCGCCATTGTTGGCTCCCTTCCCACTCGATATTTGGGAAGAGGACCAGGGCCTCTATAAATAGGACTAGCCACCACAGTGGGAGGAGACACACAAGCTCACCGAGCCCAAGAACGCCTCAACCTTAGGAGGCCATTCTTCCCTTGTATTGTTCATCATCAGCCCAAGAGGCAATCCACCAACACCACACTGGAGTAGGGTGTTACACCGCAACGGTGGCCCGAACCATTATAAACCCTGTGTCCATCTGTGTTGTGAGTTCGTCGAGTTCGTCCGCGAGACCCAAGCGAGCTAGAGCGTAGATCGGTTGAGAGGGATAGACTTCACACGCACCCCAGTGTTCGAACCTTAAGGGTTTGCCGGGACCCCAACCCCGAAACAACGGGAGTGGCACCAAACAAGACCTCGCAAAGACAACCTGTAAAAGAGCATATTCCACTAATATCCTTTTATACGGGTCCGTTTTGCGGGGTCTGCCTCTACGGACGTCCGCATCGGCCCGCAAAGCCATTTTTCCACCAACTACAAATGCATTTTGTGGGTTGGCGTTATGCGGGGTCTGCTAGAGATGCTCTAAGGCCAAGCGAGACTTAGAGTCCTTCGACATCTTATGAGCGAAGCAGGATGAGTCAGATTCCGTATGCCTCGACAATCAGATCCATCATGTATGCCATGATATGTACACGACCTAATGTTGCTTTTGTAATAATCCTAACAAGTAGATACCAGGCCAACCTAGGTGAGAGTCACTAGGCAGCGGTAAAGACTATTCTGATGTACCTGAAATGGACTAAAGAGATATTCCTAGTTTATGGAGGTGAGGAAGAACTCCTCATAAGGGGTTACGCCGATGCTAGTTTCCAAACTGACCGAGATGATTATCGATCATAGTCCGGATTCTTGTACGTCATGAACAGAGGAGCAGTGAGCTGGATGAGTTCCAAGCAAGACACGGTGGCCGATTCTACCACAGAAGCTGAATACATTGCGGCTTGTGAAGCTGCAAAGGAAGGTGTTTGGATTCAGAACTTTCTGGATGATCTTGGTATTTTCTGATGGAAATATGCCTAGAGGCAATAATAAAATGGTTATTATTATATTTCCTAAATCATGATAAAGGCTTATTATCATGCTGCAATTGTATTGACCAAAAACTTAAACACATATGTGGATACATAAACAAATACCGTGTCCCTAGTGAGCCTCTACTAGACTAGCTCGTTGATCAAAGATGGTTACGTTGGAGATATGCCCTAGAGGCAATCATGTAAGATGATATTTCCTATGTGTTTATGAATAAAGATAGTCCTTGGACATTATCAATGATGTGTATCAGCAAGTACGTGACTTGTTTGTGGGACTATGCATTGTATGATGACTGTCCTAAAAGGTCCCTAGTCGAAAGGGCTGTGTGGACGCGCAGCCAACTAGACTAGCATATGACACGGTCGATGGCTTGGTCTCACTAGCCATGGAACATTGGATGATAACTGGATAATATGGACTTGGAAGGATCTGGTCGGATTCGACGTAGTCGGATCCGAGTCGAGATAAGGTCCGAGTCGGACAAACCCAACTATGAGACGCAACGATATGTCATATGTGAGTCTCGAGTACAACATATGTTCTATGTCCTAAGTCCTAAGCTGACGCATGTACTCGGGATGGTGACAGACTTTCTTTGGGCCAACCAAACGCTACTCCGTAACTAGGTAGTTATAAAGGTAGGTTTCGGGTTTGTTCAGAACCATGCTGCGACACATGGTCGAGCCAGATGGGATTTTCCCCTCCAATCAGGAGAGATATACTCTGGGCCCCTCGTATGATCTGACCAAGATAAGCATGGCCATGCGACATGGATTATGAGATAATCTGCTTTGTGGTCGGCATCACTAGAACGAGAAAGAGGCCGGGCTAGCACAAGGATGACAGACTCGCTTTGAGCCCGACAACATATAGCATGTGGCAAAAGGAATGGAAGTATGATGTACAGGTTCGCCTAACCAGCTTCAACGTCTGCTTGGTGGTCGGCACGCCTTGCTAGAGGCCGCTACCAACCATGTAGTCTGGAGGTGATCTGAACTGCGGCCAAGCCGGCTTGAACCTTAGGGGTCGCGCGCGTAAGGGAAGGAACCTACGAGGTCGGATCCGAGGACACTGGTCGGATGTGATCCGAGCTGTATTCAGATTGTGGCCAAGTAGACTTATGGGCTTTAGGGTCCGTGCGAGGCCCAAGTGTTGAGCCCACAACGGACGCCTATATAAAGTGGGGTGCGGCACACTCATGCAGTTGATCGCCTCGGTGTTGTCACTAGGGTTTGCATGTGTTGCGAATAGACACCTCCACTCGCCATTGGTTGTGTGATCAGACCTAGCAGTCCGCCGCACGACGTTCCTCCTGCACGCGCGGATACCATAGAGGCGGTGCACTTGTGCCGCTTTGGCCAACCTGTACGTGGGAACCGACGACCGGCTATACGAGGGAGATCGGACGAGGAGGAGATGATCCACGCAGACACGCTGCCCCAACTCTTCTTCCGCTGCACGGCACTGCGCATCTAGTGGTAACGAACTGTGATCCATCTCCCGTAACATGTACTTCGTTGTTCTGCGCGTAGGAAAATCTTAATTTGCAGTTGACACACCCTACCCTAGAACCCAACAGTGGTATCAGAGCCTCTGCTATAGGATCTGGTTTCAGATTGTATGCATATTAGATATGTGGAGGCGATAGATGAGATCTATTGTCGTTGATGAGATCGGCTATGTGCATGGTTGATGTGATCAACTGCACATGGGGATCGTTGAGGCTATGTTTTCTGATCATCGGAGTCGATGAGGTTGTGACACAACCTACCCCTACCGGTCGGTATCTGCCATCGGGGTTACAGTGGAACGTAAATCCGAATCGGGCTCGCGATGATCGATAAGATCGATCAGATCAGAAAATTCGGCGTGATCGGACTGCCGTGTGCGTAGCGCATTGTATTTCATACACGATCACTCAAAACCGGTAGAATGTGATTCTATGCATAACTTTGTTTTGCAGGGTTTGATGTGAATAGTATGGCTCATGTGCATGTGATGCATGTGTGTAAGTACATGGCCTGCGTGTCATGTTTGTCAGCCGGCAGGAGCCAAAGTGCTATCATTTTATTGTATAACGACATGCGTGTCGACTTATGACTCTATGTAAAATTCATTACTAGTCCTAGTATTTGGATAATAGAGATCAGGTTGGCGGCTTGGCGGCCCGGCGTGACAAACAAGATGGAGTTTCTAGATGGTCATCGGAGTTGGAGCCGACCTGGAAGAACATCCATGAAGGAGCCATACGATTTCACAATATATGTTTTACTTGTGATTGTTGTGCTTCTTTGTTTCTATGCATGTTAGAATGGTAGAAAGATCCCTCATGAATATCAAGTAAATCGCCATTCCCGATGTTGCACCTTTGCACGTCAAGTACGTCTAGTAGTGGGCTCATAAAATTGGGGTGCTGCTAGGTGTCCATGAACTGAAGGGTTCGTGTCGGACACGGACATGCATTGCATTAGGTTAACTTGACAAGGCTATCAAAACGGTTTTGGGCCTTGTGGCAAAAGAGGTCAGGAGCCGGGGTATGAGATACCTACCCGACCGACAGGAGTCACATAGAGATATGATTAGTAAGGAGTTGCTTACCGGATAGGCATGTTGTCTAGTAGTGATGCTAAACCTCACTAGTCACATGTGCTAGTCGGATCCTGAATCACTGAGAGTTTGCGGAGGGATGCTGACTTTAGTGGGAGTATTTTTGTTTAAGGCTAGAATTACTCTACATAAACACATTGCTTAGTGATTGCATATTTTTCTGTTGTAGATCAATGGCACCACCTGCTCAACCCAACTTTGCATTGAAATCAATTATGGAAAAGGATAAATTGAATGGAACAAACTTTACTACCTTGTATGGAAATTTGAGAATTGTTCTCAAGCATGATAAAAAGGAACATGTTCTAAAGGATCCGCTTCCAGAGGAACCTGTCGATAATGCCAGTACCACAACCAAGAATTCCTACCAGAAACTCGTTGATGAATCAAACGAGATTAGCTGCCTCATGCTGTCTTGTATGGAGCCCGATTTGCATCAGCATTTCGAAGACATTGGGGCTTTCGATATGATCGAGAGTCTCAAGAGCATGTTTCAGGTGCAGGCTAGGACCAAAAGGTTCAACGTCTGGCGATCCTTGATGGATTGTAAGCTGAAGGAAGGTGATCCAATGAGCCCGCATGTGATCAAGATGATCGGATATGTTCAAGCTTTGGATCGGTTGGGCTTCCCGCTCTTGGATGAGCTGGCTACTGATGCAGTTCTGGGTTCTCTTCCGCCCAGCTATGGACGTTCATCTCAAACTAACATATGCATGGCATGGATGAGAAGCTCACTGAATTGCATGTCATGCTCAAAGTGGCTGAGCAGGATATTAAGAAAGTCACACATCAAGTGTTGATGGTGCAGAAATCGGCTAAGTTCAAGAAGAGTTGGTCCAAGAAAAAGGCTAAGGCAAAGGGCACGAAGACGGTAACCTCCGCTGCTGCGCCGAAGTCTGGCCGGACTCAAAGACCATTTGCTATCATTGCAAGGAAACTGGTCACTAGAAGAGGAACTATAGCAAGTGGCTTGCAGAGCATGGCAAGAAGGCCGGGAATGCTGCCTCAGGCAAAGGTACACTTGTTGCATATGTTATAGACATTTACCTTGCTGACATACCTAGCAGCTCTTGAGTATTTGATACTGGATCGGCTGTTCACATTTGCAACTCGATGTAGGGGCTGGTAAGAACTAGGCGTGTGGCACAAGGGGAGATTGAAATCAGGGTCGGCAACAAAGCAAGAGTTGCTGCGTTGGAGGTCGGCACGATGAAGCTCCAGCTTCCTTCTGGATTTATTTTGGAATTGAATAAATGTTATTACATTCCTGCACTTAGTCAGAACATTATTTCTGCCTCATGCTTGATGAGTCAGGGTTATGGATTCAATTTAAAGGACAATGGTTGTTCAATTTATTTGAATGGTATGTTCCACGGCTATGCACCCATTGTTGATGGGTTATTTATATTGAATCTAGAACGGGAACCGGTCTATAACGTGAATGTCAAGAGGCATAAGCCTAATGAGATAAATCCGACATACTTCTGGCATTGCCGGCTTGGACACATTAGTCTGAAACGCATGAAGAAGCTCCATGATGATGGACTCCTAACTTCGACTGACTTTGGGTCGTTCGAGACATGCGAATCATGCTTGCTCAACAAGATGACTAAGTCTCCTTTCGCAAAGAGTTGTGAGAGGGCATCCGAGTTGTTGGAACTGATACACAGTGATGTGTGTGGACCAATGAGCACAACGGCCAGAGGTGGCTATCAGTACTTTGTGACTTTTACCGACGACTTGAGTAGATATGGATATATCTATTTGATGAGGCACAAGTCAGAGAGTTTTGAAAAGTTCAAACAGTTTCAAAACGAGGTTGAGAATCATCTCGGCAAGACTATAAAACTTCTACGATCTGATCATGGAGGTGAGTACATGAGCCTGGACTTTGATGATCGTCTGAAAAGCAGAGGTATAGTACCTCATCTCACACCTCCGGGTATGCCACAGAGAAATGGTGTATCGGAATGGAGGAACCATACCTTGTTGGACATGGTTCGATCTATGATGAGCAAGTCGGATTTACCCTTGTCATTCTGGGGATATGCTCTAGAAACTGCAGCTTTCACACTTAACAGGGTACCATCAAAATCCGTAGACAAGACACTAGATGAGATGTGGACCGGGAAGAGTCCCAGTTTGTCTTTTCTAAAGATTTGGGGTTGTGAAGCATTTGTCAATAAACTTATGTCAGACAAGATTGCACCCAAGTCGGATAAATGCATATTCGTCGGATATCCGAGGAAAACCTTGGGCTATAGCTTCTACAACCGGGAAGAGAACAAAGTGTTTGTTGCTCGGAACGTGGTTTTCCTTGAGAAATAGTTTCTTAGTCGGGAGGCTAATGGGAGGACAGTCTGACTCGAAGAAATTCGAGGACCACTCGGGGACGGCTCGGCTGGTGATGAGATCATACTGGAGTCAAACAGGGAACCCGTAGTGGAAGCGGCACCGGAACCACGGAGGTCGGAAAGATTGCACAGAGTGTGTGATGTATTGTTGCTAGAAAGTGACGAGACAGCCACGTATACGGAAGCGATGGTGAGCCCAGATTCCGAGGCATGGCTGGAGGCCATGAGATCCGAGTTAAAGTCCATGGATGAGAATCAAGTCTGAGACTTGGTTGATCTGCCGCCTGGCATAACAGTCATTGGTTGCAAATGTGTCTTTAAGAAGAAAACCGATGTGGATGGAAATGTTCAGATACACAAAGCTCGGCTTGTCACTAAGGGTTATGGACAAGTTCAAGGAATTTACTACGACGAGACTTACTCGCCGGTAGCGATGCTGAAGTCGGTGAGGATTGTACTAGCTATAGCTGCATCTTTCGATTACGAGATATGGCAGATGGATGTCAAGACGGCTTTCCTTCACGGAAATTTAACTAAGGACGTGTATATGATACAGCCCGAGGGTTTTGTCGATCCGACTAGCACTAGTAAGGTATGCAAGCTCAAGAGATCCATTTATGGGTTGAGGCAAGCATCTCGAAGCTGGAACATTCATTTTGATGAGGTCATCACTGGATTTGGCTTCATCAAAAGCGAAGAGGACTCTTGTTTTACAAGAAGTTAAGTGGGAGCTCGATAGTGTTTTTGATCTTGTATGTGGATGACATACTACTGATCGGAAATGATATTTCGATGCTGAACTCTGTCAAGGAGTCATTGAATGGCAAGTTTGCGATGTAGGACCTTGGTGAAGCAATGTACATTTTAGGCATTAAGATCTATAGAGATAGATCAAGGAGGCTGCTCGGCTTAAGCCAGAGCATGTACATAGATAAAGTTTTGAAGTTGTTCAACATGAGTGAGGCAAAGAAAGGGTTCTTGCCACTCTCACATGGTATAAGGCTAAGCGAGACTCAGAGTCCTTCGACATCTGATGAGCGAAGCAGGATGAGTAGGATTCCGTATGCCTCGGCAATCAGATCCATCATGTATGCCATGATATGTATGCGGCCCGATGTTGCTTTTGCAATAAGCCTAACAAGTAGATACCAGGCCAACCCAGGTGAGAGTCACTGGGCAGCGGTAAAGACTATTTTGAAGTACATGAAAAGGACTAAAGAGATGTTCCTAGTTTATGGAGGTGAGGAAGAGCTCGTCGTAAGGGGTTACGCCGATGCTAGTTTCCAAACAAACATAGATGATTGTCGATCACAGTCCGGATTCGTGTACGTCATGAACGGAGGAGCAGTGAGCTGGATGAATTCCAGGCAAGATACGGTGGCCGATTCTACTATAGAAGCCGAATACATTGCGGCTTGTGAAGCTGCAAAGGAAGGTGTTTGGATCCGGAACTTTCTAGATGATCTTAGTATTTTTCCCAGCCTAGGTAAAACCGTTGGACCTTTATTGTGATAATTCTGGTGCCATCGCACAAGCCAAGGAGCCGAGGAATCACCACAAGGTCAGACACATAGACCAGAAATATCACCTGATACAAAAGATCGTAAAGAGTGGTGATGTTGGGTTATGTAAAATTCACACGGATGCAAATGTTGCAGATCCGTTGACTAAGCCGCTTCCACAACCCAAGCATGAGGGGCACGTTAGAGCTATGGGCATTCGATGTCTATTTGATTGACTCTAGTGCAAGTGGGAGACTGTTGGAGATATGCCCTAGAGGCAATCATATATGATGATATTTCCTATGTGTTTATGAATAAAGATAGTCCTTGGACATTATCAATGATGTGTATCAACAAGTACGTGACTTGTTTGTGGGACTATGCATTGTATGATGACTGTCCTAAAAGGTCCCTAGTCGAAAGGGATGTATGGACGCGCAGCCAACTAGACTAGCATATGACACGGTCAATGGCTTGGTCTCACTAGACATGGAGCATTGGATCCTAACCGGATAATATGGACTTGGAAGGATCTGGTCGGATTCGACGTAGTCGGACCCTAGTCGAGATAAGGTCCGAGTCGGACAAACCCAACTATGAGACGCAGCAATATGTCATCTGTGAGTCTCGAGTACAACATATGTTCTATGTCCTAAGACCTGAGCTGACGCATGTACTTGGGATGGTGACAGACTTGCTTTGGGCCGACCAAACGCTACTCCGTAACTGGGTAGTTATAAAGGTAGGTTTCAGGTTTGTCCATAACCATGCTGCGAGATGTGGTCGAGCAAGATGGGATTTGCCCCACCAATCAGGAGAGATATACTCTGGGCCCCTCGTGTGATCTGACCAAGATAAGCATGGCCATGCGACATGGATTATGAGATAATCCGGTTTGTGGTTGGCATCACTGGAACGAGAAACAGGTCGGGCTAGCACAAGGTGACAGACTCGCCTTGAGCCCGACAACATATATCATGTGGCAAAAGGAATGGAAGTATGATGTACAGGTTCGCCTAACCAGTTTCAACGTCTGCTTGGTGGTCGGCACACCTTGCTAGAGGCTGCTACCAACCATGTAGTCCGGAGGTGATCCGAACTGCGCCAAGCCGGCTTGAACCTAAGGGGCCGCGCGCTTAAGGGAAGGAACCTATGAGGTCGGATCTGAGGACACTGGTCGGATGTGATCCAAGCTGTATTCGGATTGTGGCCGAGTAGACTTATGGGCTTTAGGGTCCGTGCGAGGCCCAAGTGTTGAGCCCACAACGGACGCCTATATAAAGTGGGGTGCGGCACACTCATGCAGTTGATCGCTTCGGCGCTGTCACTAGGGTTTGCATGTGTTGCGAATAAACACCTCCACTCGCTGCCGGTTGTGTGATTAGACCTAGCAGTCCGCCGCATGATGTTCCTACTACACGCGCGGATACTATTAGAGGCGGGGCATTTGCGCCGCTCCGGCGAACCTATATGTGGGAACCGACGACCGGCTGTACGAGGGAGATCAGACGAGGAGGAGATGATCCACGCGGACGTGTAGCCCCAACTCTTCTTCCGCTGCACGGCACTGCGCGTCTAGAGGTAATGAACTGTGGTCCATCTCCCGTAGCATGTTCTTGGTTGTTCTGCGTGTAGGAAAATCTTAATTTGCAGTCGATGCACCCTACCATAGAACCTAACAGGTTAAGGTTTCCTAACCATAGACATGATTTGTTATTTGATAATGGGATCACATCATTAGGAGAATGATGTGATGGACAAGACCCAATCGTTAGCATAGCATATGATCGTTCAGTTTATTTCTACTGCTTTCTTAATGTCAAATACATGCTTCTTCAACCTTGAGATCATGCAACTCCCGGATACCGGAGGAATACCTTGTGTGCTATCAAATGTCAGAACGTAACTCGGTGATCATAAAGATGCTCTACAGGTATCTCCGATGGTGTCTGTTGAGTTGGCGTGAATCGAGATTGGGATTTGTCACTCCGTGTAACGGAGAGGTATCTCTGGGCCCTCTCATTAATACAACATCATAAGAAGCTTGCAAGCAAAGTGACTGAGGAGTTAGTTGCAGGATGATGTATTATGGAACGAGTAAAGAGACTTGCCGGTAACGAGATTGAACTAGGTATAGAGATACCAAGGATCGAATCTCGGGCAAGTAACATACCGACAGACAAACAGAATTACGAATGTTTTCATAAGGTTCAACCAGTAAAAGATCTTTGTGAAATATGTAGGAATCAATATGGGCATCCAGGTCCCGCTATTGGTTATTGACCAGAGAGGTATCTCGTTCATGACTACATAATTCTCGAACCCGTAGGGTCGCACGCCTAACGTTCGTTAACGCTAGGGTAGTATTGGGATATTTGATGAGTGGTAACCAAATGTTATTCGGAGTCCCGGATGAGATCTCGGACATCACAAGGAGTCTCAGAATGGTGGAGAGGTAAAGATTTATATATGGGAAGTCATATTTTGGGTTCTGGAAAAAGGTGCAGTTTTTCGGTATTGTACCGGGAAGCTTACAGAAGGTTCCGGAGGATTCCGGAGGGGTCTGAAAGTCAACAAGTGGGGTCCACCACGACCCAAGGGCTAGCATGGGATGCGGGGAGGTGTCTTGGCCTTATTGGGCTAGGCGCACCAAGTCCTCAAAAGCCCATGTGGCTAGGGAAGGCAAAAAAGGATGGAGTCCTAGTAGGAATAGGATTGGACTTGGAGTCCAAGTCTAATCCTCCTTATCTGCACCCTAGAGCTTGGAGGGGCTGTTTCCCACACCCCTCCGCCTATATATAGAGGGGAGGGGCGCCCCAAGAGAACACACCAAGCCCTTGGCGCCCCTCTCTCTCTCTCTCTCTCCTGTTACTCCGTAGTTCCACTGCCTCATCCCGGCGATGCTTAGCGAAGCGCTATCGGTGCGCCACCACCACCATCACCACCACACTGTCATGTTAGTGGTGATCCCATCTACTTCTCCTCTCCCGCTTGCTGGATCAATAAGGAGGATACATCATCAAGCCGCACGTGTGCTAAACTCGGAGGTGCCGTCCATTCGGCACTAGATCAACTGTGTTGATAAATGCTTACGCTTAGCGATCTACAAGGGTATGTAGATCCTCTCCCCTCTCGTAGCTATGCATCTCCATGGATAGATCTTGCGTGTGCATAGAATTTTTTTGTTTTCCATGCAACATTACCCAACATTTTCCCATCCTCGGTAAAATCGTTGGACCTTTATTGTGATAATTCTGGTGCCATCGCACAAGCCAAGGAGCCGAGGAATAACCACAAGACCATACACATAGATCGGAAATATCACCTGATATGAAAGATCATAAAGAATGGTGAGGAGGAGAAAGCACAAGGTCGCGGGACAAGACCTTGTGCCCATCCATTCTTCTCCTGACAGGGACCAGCAGATCGTCGTCGCCCAAGTATGTTGCGGGACGAGGTTCTCATCTACCACTGCTGTAGGGCCATCAAAGGTTCTGGAGCATTCACTCATTTCATCGGCATCGCTGACAACACCTTCGCTAGGGTGGAGAGCAGGAAGAACACGAGTGTGCTTTACAATTCGGCCATCTGGTGCAACAAGCTTGTCGACATCGAGAAGAAATACGAGATCATCGGCAACGGGTAGGAGAAGGACTCCATGGTTGACCTTGCCACGACCATCATCGACCCCTGCTACACCAACATGAAAGAAGATGTCAATACCAATGACCTAAACACATGGGAGGTACCTCTGAATCTACCCTACATAACGTACACGGCCAAGGACGCATACACATTCTACGACATGTACATGCGGATCTTGGACATGAGGGCGTGCCTGCTTCCATAATTGACGAGTACACGTACAGTTATAGCATCATGATCAAGGTGCCAGGAAGGTCTAGATGATGTACTTTATCTGTTTAAGCACCTTTATCATCTGAGTGTTTCATGCATTAGCCTATGTGTCATAATTATCTATTTTGTCTAAGAACCCATTAACCTGTTTGCTTTTTGAGTAGTTATTTGCTTATGTATGTAACTAGTTCATTGGGCTGCCATGCTTTGAATCTCCTTCCTCCCAACATATTCCCCTTCTCAAGTGGACCCAGCAGGTCTCGTACACAAACATCTGGGACCAACCACATATCCATTTGTATTTCTTTATTTTGTTCAATCTTTCATCCTCTTCCTACAGCGGCTGGCGGTGCTGCCATGCATGCCTCGGTGACCCATCCTAGCCTATGGCGCTGGCCGGGCCATCCCTCTACTCCCACACATTCTCTGGCGGTGACAGCTCCACCGGCCCACCCTGCACCCGAACAAGTCAACCCTTATACTCCCCTCCGCCCGCGTCTTCCCCGGCCCTGGTTCGTTCCGGTCCGAGGTCTCAACGTTGTCCTCCGCCTTGGTGCTCTCGCCGTGGTGCCACTGTCTGTCGTTCCCAACATGGTTAACAAAACAAGAGGAATCATGAGATGACTGTTCATCGAGAGGCTGACAGTCCGGGCCCACCAGGTCCATGGCCTAGGTTTTGTTGTTTAACACGTGCAACTCACGACATGCAGACATAGTTGATCTAGCAGGTTTCAACTTTTTTTGGGGTCGAGCAGGTATCAAGCAGCCCCTGGGTCTCCCAGCCTAGCTTGTCTATAACATCAGCAACCCAAGTGATGTTTGTTTTTTCAAGACAACGCACAACTCAGTTTTATTTTTCTATAAGAATGCAAAACTGAACCTATGTTTTCCCTTCTATAATATATATATATACTTATATTTATATTTATATCTTACTTTATTACATATATATAATAGAAACAACATAAGGTTCCATTAAACCTGTCATTCGTCCAACCATTGTATAGACCTTCCCACTTCCTTTATTTTTCGTTTTTATTAATCCTATATTTGAATTTTCCCCCACTTTCTTTTTTGATATAATCTGAGTTTTCTCCGAGTACTTTTCCCTATAACCAACTCAACTGTCCTACGTCTAGCCTAAAAATAATAATACCCCACGTCCTATTAACTCATCAAATTAAAATGATATTTTATTTTGTAAATCAAAAGTTCTTACAAAATAATAATTATTATTTATATATATAACTTGGCAAGTTAACTCCTCATGATTGCGTACATAAGCTTGCAAAGGTTTTACTGACCAATTAGTAATAGATGTGCAATCATGTGTTTATGTTTTTATAATATTTCTCCGTCTAGCCCAACATGATATTTTCTCCCAGCCCAGCAAGTCAATGGATTTTGAAAAAAATGCAAATGGGCTTTAAATCCTAACATAATATATAAACGGGTTGCATAGACGCTACATCATTGTTTCACCCAGCCCACCAAATGGACTAAAAAACCAAATGGTTTGGCTAACATGTGGGCTAGTGGGTCGAAGCCTAAGCACTTTCGCAAAAAATACAAAGGTCGAAGCCTAACTAAGGCGTTAGATTTACATCCAACGGTCAACATTCTTCTTCAATCTCTCGTCTTCTTCCTCCAGCGCTGCCGGGACCGCCTGCTCCAACCTCTAGCATCCAATGGCGCTGTTTCGCGCGCCTCGCAGCGAAACATTACCCCACCGATGGCCAGGCCATCCCTCCACTCCTTCGCACCTCCTGTTATTCTCTGCCCAGTGTAGGCCCACCCCGCACAAGAACTAGTCAAGTTTCTCACTCCTCTCCGTCTGTGACTCCACCGCCGCCTCTTCCCCATCTCCGGGTCATTCCGGTCTGGGGCCTCGCCGTCGTCCATAGGCCTTGGTGCGCTCGGCACGGTGTGGTCAACATGGTCAATAAACGAGAGTCATCGGAAGATGACTATATGTGGAGAGGCTGACAGTGGGGATGCACCACACCCATGGATGCATACATGCAACTGCATACTTTTTACCCTAAAAAATAATGTTCTCTTCCCCTAACAGCTGGGACCCACCAGCTACATCTTCGCACACAAGGAAGTGCGTCCTTATTATGGGAAAAAAATGATTCCTCCCCATGACAGCTGGGACCCATCAGCTATATCTTCGCCCGCAAGGAAGTGCCTCCTTATCCTCCCTAATAGTTGGGACCAACCGGATCGAACCGTACGTAGGGTTGTTGATACATCTCCAACATATCTATAATTTTTAATTGTTCCATGATGTTATATTATCATTCTTGGATGTTTTACAGTCATTTTATAGCAACTTTATATCATTTTTGGGACTAACCTATTGACATAGTGCCCGGTGCCAGTTGTTGTTTTTTGCTTGTTTTTACTTCGCAGGAAATCAATACCAAATGGAGTCCAAACACAGCGAAACTTTTTGGAGATTTTTTCTGGGCTAGAAGACACAGGATGGGCCAAAGGAGTACCAGAGGGGTGCCCCGAGGGGGGCACAACCCACCTGGGCGCGCTTGGGGGCCCAGGCGCGCCCTAGTGGGTTGTGCCCACCTACGTGGCTTCCCGCACCACCTCTTTACTCTATAAATACCCCAATATTCCAAAAACCCTAGGGGAGTCAATGAAACACAATTCGAGCCGCCGCAAGTTGCAGAAACCATAGATCTAATCTAGACACCATCACAGAGGGGTTCATCATCCTCCTTCGTGCCTCTCCGATGATGCATGAGTAGTTCATTGTAGACCTACGGATCTGTAGTGAGTAGCTAGATGGCTTCCTCTCTCTCTTTCGATTCTCAATACAATGGCCTCTTGGAGATCTATTTGGTGTAACTCTTTTTGCGGTGTGTTTGTTGGGATCCGATGAACTTTGAGTTTATGATCAGATCTATATTTTTATCCATGAAAGCTATTTGAGTTATTTGATCACTTATATGCATGATTGCTTACAGCCATGTATTTCTTCTTCGAATCTTTGGTTTAGTTAGGCCGACTAGATCGATTTTTCTTGCCATGGCAAGAGGTGCTTTGTGATGGGCTCGATCTTACGATGCTCAATCCCAGTGACAGAAGTGGAAATGAAATGTATGTATTGTTGCTATTAAGGATAAAAAGATGGGGTCTATTCCTACATGAATAGATCTTGTCTACATCATGTCATTGTTCTTATTGCATTACTCCATTTCTCCATGAACTTAATACACTAGATGCATGATGGATAGCAGTTGATGTGTGGAGTAATATTAGTAGATGCAGGCAGGAGTCGGTCTACTAATCTTGAAGGTGATTCCAATATAATGATCATTGCCTAGTTGTCGTCATAATTATTTGAAGTTCTGTCAATTGCCCAACAATAATTTGTTTACCCGCTGTATGCTATTTTTCTTGAGAGAAGTCACTAGTGAAATCTACGGCCCCCGGGTCTCTTTTTAATTGTATTTGCCTTCGAGATCTATTTTTATTTGCTTTTATTTTCAGATATATTAATCCAAAAACACAAAAATACCTTGCTGAATTTTTTTGTTATTTATTTTATCTCGCTCCCCGCAAGATCTATTTATCCAATCTACTACAATTTTATCTATCTTTTTACTCGGGAGGGATTAGCAACCCCTCTTTTAGGTCGGGTTGCAAGTATTTGTTCTTTGTCTGTAGGTACCGTTCATGTAGTGTCCGTAGTTAGTAGCTAGATGGCTTCCTCTGTCTATTTTCATTCTCAATACAATGGTCTCTTGGAGATCTATTTGATGTAACACTTTTTGCGGTGTGTTTGTTGGGATCCGATTAACTTTGAGTTTATGATCAGATCTATATTTTTATCCATGAAAGTTAGAGTCTTTTGATATCTTATATGCATGATTACTTATAGACTCGTATTTCTTCTTCAAATCTTTGGTTTAGTTAGGACAACTATATTGATTTCTCTAGCCATGGGAAGAGGTGCTTTCTGATGGGTTCGATCTTACGGTGCTTGATCCCGGTGACAGAAGGGGAACCGACACGTATGTATTGTTGCTATTAAGGATAACAAGATGGGGCCTATTTCTACATAAATAGATCTTGTCTACATCATTTCATCGTTCTTATTCTATTACTCCGTTTCTCCATGAACTTAGTACACTAGATGCATGCTGGATAGCGGTCGATGTGTGGAGTAATAGTAGTAGATGCAGGCAGGAGTAGGTCTACTAATCTTGGACGTGATGCCTATATAATGATCATTGCCTAGATATCATCATGATTATTTGAAGTTCTATCAATTGCTCAATAGTAATTTGTTTACCCACTGTATGCTATTTTTCTCAAGAGAAGCCACTAGTGAAATCTACGGCCCCTGGGTCTCTTCTTTATTATATTTGCCTTCGCGATCTATATTTATTTTCTTTTATTTTCAGATCTATTAAATCCAAAAAATCCAAAAATACCTTGCTGCAATTTATTATTATTTATTTTATCTCACACTCCCACGAGATCTATTTATCCAATCTCCTACAATTTTACCTATCTTTTTACCCGTGAGGGATTGACAACCCCTCTCTTATGTCAGGTTGCAAGTATTTGTTCTTTGTGTGCAGGAGCTGTTTTATGTGGTGTTGTGTGGTTCTCCTACCGGTTCGATAACCTTGGTCTCATCACTGAGGGAAATACCTACCGTAGCTGTGCTACATCATCCCTTCCTCTTTGGGGAAATACCGATGTAGTTCAAGGCGCATCAAAAGGAATTTCTGGCGCCGCTATCGGGGAGACATCATTAACATCTACCAGGTTCCTAATCACAAATCTCATCTCCTTGAAATTTATATTATTTGCCATTTGCCTCTCATTTTCCTCTCCCCCACTTCACAAAATATTGCCGTTTAATTCGCCCTCCTTTTCTTTTGTCGTTTCTCGTCAGATCTGTTTTTGTGTGCAATCTTGTTTGCGTAGTCACAATGACTCAAGAGAACACGAATTTGTGCGATTTTTCCAATACCAATAATAATTATTTTATTAGAACTCCGATTGCTCCTCCCGCCACTAGTGCAGAGTCTTGTGATATTAATGCCGCTTTGTTGAATCTTGTTATGAAAGATCAATTTTCTGGTACTCCTAATAAGGATGTTGCGTCCCGTCTTAACACATTCGTGGAATTATCCGATATGCAAAAGAACAAAGATCTGTCCAATGATATTCAGAAGTTGAAATTATTCCCGTTTTCTTTGCGAGACCGTTGAAAAAATTGGTTTTCTTCTTTGCCTCGCAATAGTATCGATTCTTGGGATAAGTGCAAGGATGCTTTTATTACTAAGTATTTTCTGCCCGCGAAAATTATGTCCCTTGGTACACAAATCATGAATTTTAAGCAACTTGAGCATGAACATGTTGCGCAATCTTGCGAAAGAATGAAATTAATGCTAAGAAATTGTCCTACTCATGGTTTAAATCTTTGGATGATCATACAATTTCTTTATGCAGGATTGAATTTTGTTTCTAGAAATCTTTTAGATTCCGCAGCGGGTGGTACTTTCATGGAAATTAATTTGGGTGAAGCTACTAAATTGCTCGATAATATTATGGCAAATTATACACAATGGCATACCGAAAGAGCTCCTACAAGTAAAAAGGTTAATTCGGTTGCAGAAATAAATTCTTTGAGTGAAAAAGTTGATGCTCTTATGAAGTTGGTTGCTAATAAAAGTGCTCCTATTGATCTTAATGATGTGCCTTTGCGTACTTTGATTGAGGAAAATAGTGATGCCATAGATGTGAATTTTGTCTCTCACAATAATTTTAATAACAATGCTTATTGAGGTAATTTTAATCCTAGACCGTTTTTGGGAAATTCCTCTAATAATTATGGTAATCCTTCTTATAATAATAATAATAGTAACACCTCTGATCTTGAAAATAATATTTAAGAATTTATCAATGCGCAAAAAGTTTTCAACAATTCGATAGAGAAAAAGTTGAATAAGATTAATGGTATGGCTAGAAGCATTGATAGAATTTCTCATGATGTAGAAAATTTCAAGATGAATTTTTTTGTGCTTATGGTTGAACAATCAATTAAATCTTTATATGTTTCTATGGATGAAAGTAAGAAAAGAACCGCTATGCTTAGAGCTAAAAGAGAATTTTTAGAAAAAGCGTTTTCTAGTGATTGCTTTCATAAAAGTGATGAAGATCTTAAAATGATTGGTGTTTCTTATATTGATTCCTTGTTTATTATAATTAAGATTGATGATAAAGGGACTGTAGAAGAGTCAACTTTAGCTAGAAGGCGTCCTGATAATTCAGAGGGTGAAAATCTTGCTGAGAAATTTGATAAAAGTGGGTTTGGAGAGGTCAAAACTTTAACTAGTGATGTGCCCACTCTTTTGGATTACAAATACTTTAATTATGATAATTTCTCTTTGATTTATTGTATTTCTTTATTGCAATCCATGATAAATTCGCTCCATGCTTATGAACAAAATAAAGCTTTTACTAAGCATATCGTTGATGCTATGATGAAAGCTTTGGAAGAAAAGTTGGAAATAGAGATTTCAATTCCTAGAAAATTACATGATGAATGGGAACCCCCCATTAAAGTCAAAATTAAAAATTATGAGTGTCTTGCTTTATGTGACTTGGGTGCTAGTGTTTCTACAATTCCGAAATCTTTATGTGATGTGCTTGGTCTTACCGATATTGAACAACGTTCTTCAAATTTGCATTGGCAGATTCTACTATTAAAAAACCTATGGGAAGAATTAATGATGTTGTTATTCTTTCAAATAGGAATTATGTGCCCATAGATTTTATTGTTCTTGATATCGATTGCAATCCGTCTTGTCCAATTATACTTGGTAGACCATTTTACGTACTATTGGTGCCGCGATTGATATGAAAGAAGGCAATATTAAATTTCAATTTCCACTAAGGAAGGGTATGGAACACTTCCCTAGAACAAGAATTAAATGACCATACAAATCAATCACGAGGGCATCCTATGGATCTAGAACCAAAGATGACAACACTTAGTTCTTTGTATTATGCCTAGCAAGGGGCATAAAATGATGGCGCTTGTTGGGAGGCAATCTGATGAATAAAATTTATTTTTGTACTTTTCTTTATGTTCTTGAGTGTTTGCACAATTATGCTACTATTATGATTTGTGTTTTTGTGTTTTAATTATTGTTTGTGCCAAGCAAAGCCTTTGGGATCATGTTGGGTGATAGTTGCTTTAATCTTGTTGGAAACAAAAAAATTGTGTCCAGTAAAATAATTTTCAAAAATCACAGATGTGACACAAAATTCTAGAAAAATTACACAAGATTTATGTACAAATTTCCCATGTTTTTCTAATTTTTCAGAATTTTTGGAGTAACAGAAGTATTCGAAGTTTTCAGATTCCTACAGATAGTTCTGTTTTTGACAGATTCTGTTTTCTTTGCATTGTGTCCTTATTTTGATGAATCTATGGACTCTATCGGGGGGGTATGAGCCATAGAAAAGTTGGAACACAGTAGATATAATGCAAAAATAAAATTTGAAAGGGTTTACAACAATACTTATAGTAGTGATTTGCTTTGTATACTAACGGATCTCACGGAGGTTTTGTTGAGTTTTGTGTGATTAAAGTTTTCAAGTTTTGGGTGAGATCACGATGGATGGAGGAATAAGGAGTAAGAAGAGCCTAAGATTGGGGATGCCCATGGCATCCCAAGCTGATATCTATATGAGAAGCAACTAACTAAGCTTGGGGATGCCCGAGTGGCCTCCTCTCTTTCTTCTAACGGCCATCGGTATTTTACTTGGAACTATATTTTTATTTGTCACATATCATGAGTTTTGCTTGGAGTGTCTTGTATGATATGAGTCTTTGCTTGTTTTGCTTTTTATTTTGTGTCATCTATCCTTGCTGGACACACCTATTTGAGAGATCCAAAATTATGCTATGACTTGTTAGAATTGCTCTCTATGCTTCACTTAAATCTTTTTGAGCTATGGAATTGCTCTAGTGCTTCATTTATATCTTTTTGAGCACGGTGTGCTTTATTATTTTTGAAGAAATTCTCTCATGCTTCACTGAGATTTATTTGAGAGTAATTTTTTAAGAAATTCTCTCATGCTTCACTTATATTATTTTGAGAGAAGAAACTTTTTATGCTCATGTTCTTCACTTAGATTTGTTTGAGCTATCAAAAGCAACATACGAAATTAGTCCCAAAGTGATAGATATTCAAGAGAGGTATAATAAAAACTTTCATGAAAGATCATTGGACAAAATAAACTTGGTTCTTTGTAATAGTTTTGCAATATGATGATATAATCTGTGAGTCATGTTGATGAGTAATTATGCTTTAGTAAAAATATTGATGTTAAGGTTTGTGATTCCCTATGCAAGCACGAAAGTCAATAGTTATGCAATGAAATTATATCCTACTTGTGGTGCATTATTCAATGTTAGTTATGCTTAATGCTCATTTATGAGATTTTTCGTTCCTTGGTTGGATGCTTCTTTTTGCTAGCCTTCACTTGCACTAAGTATGACCACTACTTGCACTAACCAATTTTGCCTTATGAGTCCACTATACCTGCCTATATGCGGTATTCTTTTGCCATTCTAAGCAAATTTGTATCTACCATCTCCAATGTTCAAAATAAATTTCGTTTTTGTGTGCTCGTACCGCTCATGAAACGGTAGGGGTGACTGATATATTTCCATGCTAGATGTGTTATTCTCAAGATGAGTGTTTATTCACTTGTCATTGCACGAGAGTACGGCAAAGGTATTAGGGATGCCCAGTCCCGAAATGAAAAAATGAATTTACTTTATGTTGTCAAATAATAAATTCCTTGGAAAGTGTTGGTATGGACGGCACCCGTGGATTTGGTTAGCCGTGGAATGTGAAAGTATGGTGGAAAAAGGAGTAAACTTTATTTTCTGTCTGGGAACCGCCTATGATATATCTAGCATGGAAAGTATTTGGAATTACTCGATCATTTTCGTTGGAAGGAAAAGCATGCCACCCAAAATGTTTTATCTCTATCTTTTTGCTTTGAGCTCTGGCACCTCTACAAATCCCTACTTCCCTCTGCGAAGGGTCTTTCTATTTACTTTATGCAATTATTATTTTGAGTCTCCATCTTCTCTTATAAAGCACCAACTAAGGGCACCATGATTGCACTTGAGCATTGGGTGTAGCTAATATGCAAGTGTGTTTCATGAATGGATCAATGATTGAGCGTAACGGGCTGGGGATAACTTGCTTTAGTGTTGATATTTTGAAAGACATGGTTGCTTGTTGATATGCTTAAGTATTGAAATCTTCATGTCAAAACTAGACTATTGCTTTGAATCATATAAAAGTCCAAATGTCCATGCTACAAAAGAAAAGAATATGTGATGAACATGTTACGCCACATTCCACATCAAAAATTCTGTTTTTATCATTAACCTACTCGAGGACGAGCAGGAATTAAGCTTGGGGATGCTGATAAGTCTCCAATGTATCTATAATTTTTGATTGTTCCATGCTATTGTATTATCATTCTCTGATGTTTTACAATCATTTTATAGCAACTTTATATAATTTTTTGGGACTAACCTATTGACATAGTGCCCAGTGCCAGTTGTTGTTTTTGGCTTGTTTTTTACTTCACAGAAAATCAATAACAAATGGAGTCCAAACGCAGGAAAACTTTTTGGAGAATTTTTCTGGGCCAGAAGACACATGATGGGCCAAAGAAGTACCAGAGGGGTGCCCCGAGGGGGGCTGTCCACCTCGGCACGCTTAGGGGCCCAAGCGCGCCCTGGTGGGTTGTGCCACCTCGGTGGCCTCCTGCACCGCCTCTTTGCTCTATAAATACCCCAATATTCCCAAAACACTTAGAGAGTTAACGAAACACAATTCCAGCCGCCGCAAGTTCCAGAAACAACAGATCCAATCTAGACACCATCACAGAGGGGTACACCATCCTCATTGGTGCCTCTCCGATGATTCGTGAGCAGTTCATTATAGACCTACGGGTTCGAAGTTAGTAGCTAGATGGCTTCCTCTCTCTCTTTTGATTCTAAATACAATGGTCTCTTGGAGATCTATTTGATGTAACCCTTTTTGTGGTGTGTTTGTTGGGATCCGATGGACTTTGAGTTTATAATCAGATCTATATTTTTATCCATGGAAATAATTTGAGTTCTTTGATCTCTCATATGAATGATTGCTTATAGCCCCGTATTTCTTCTTTGAATCTTTGGTTTAGTTAGGCAGACTAGATCGATTTTTCTTGCCATGGGAAGAGGTGCTTTGTGATGGGTTCGATCTTACGGTGCGCATTCCCAGTGATAGAAGGGGAAATGACACGTATGTATCGTTGCTATTAAGGATAACAAGATGGGGTCTATTCCTACATGAATAGATCTTGTCTACATCATGTCATCGTTCTTATTGCATTACCCCGTTTCTCCACGAACTTAATACACTAGATGCATGCTGGATAGCAGTCGTTGTGTGGAGTAATAGTAGTAGATGCAGGCAGGAGTCGGTCTACTAATCTTGGACGTGATGACTATATAATGATCATTGCCTAGATATCGTCATAATTATTTGAAGTTCTATCAATTGCCCAACAATAATTTGTTTACCCGTTGTATGCTATTTTTCTTGAGAGAAGCCACTAGTGAAATCTACAGCCCCTGGGTCTCTTTTTAATCATATTTGCCTTCGAGATCTATTTTTATTTGCTTTTATTTTCAGATATATTAATCCAAAAACACAAAAATACCTCGCTGAAATTTATTGTTATTTATTTTATCTCGCTTCCCGCAAGATCTATTTATCCAATCTACTACAATTTTATCTATCTTTTTACTCGGGAGGGATTGACAACCCCTCTTTTACGTGGGGTTGCAAGTATTTGTTCTTTGTGTGCAGGTACCATTCACGTAGTGTTGCGTGGTTCTCCTACTGGTTCGATAACCTTGGTCTCATCACTGAGGGAAATACCTATCGTAGTTGTGCAGCATCATCCCTTCCTCTTTGGGGAAATACCGACGTAGTTCAAGCCGCATCAGTTGTCTCTCTGGTCGCGAATGTGTATGTACATACTGGTTGATCGGTCTCTCTGCAAGGATGAACCATGGCCGAGAAAGGAGAGGCACATGTGACGTAGTAATTGAAGCAGTCCTATATAAATCGTGTAGACATACGTATAGCCATGCTCAAGAAAGTAAATACGGCTACATATGTACATACGGGCGGGGTCTCGAACACGTAGAGTGACGGCGTCCTGTTCATCAGTAGCCAATCGGCTGGGTCAGAACTGAGGAAACCGCGTCATGTTCATCGGGAGGCAAGCGACTAAGTTGGAATGCGTCCCGTTCATCGGGAGCCAACCAACTTGGATGGAACAACCCGAACCGGGTCCTGTTCATTCACTCGGGGTCTCGCTTCCCGCAAAATGGAGGAAACGGAGTTCTCTTCGACTGCCTATGGTCGAAACGGGGTCCTGTTCATTGGGAGGGGTCTTACCGCAAAACAAAACAAACAGACTTCTCTGCAACCACCTACGGTCGAAACGGGGCCCTGTTCATCGGGAGGGGTCTGGCGTACCACAAAATGGAGGAAACAGACTTCTCTCAACCACCTATGGTCGAAATGGGGTCCTATTCATCAGAGGAAGTGTGTGGCGAACCGTAAAACGGGACTCCACGGGCTACTGTTCATCCACCGTCGACTTCCTCCAGCCTCCACCAGCCATTGTTCATCCACGGGGCTACTGTTCATCCAACCTCCGTGGGGTCCTGTTCATCCAGCCCAACCTGCAGTGTGTGTGGTGGACTCCTCGGGGTCCTATTCATCCAGCGCAACCACGTACTACCACGGGGTTATGTTCATCTAGCGGCAACCGCGTACTACCACGGTGTCCTGTTCATCAAGCGGCAACAGCCTACACATGGCCGGGGTCCTGTTCATCCAACCCCCACCGGGAACTGTTCATCCACAGCCAACCCAATCGGCTAGACTCACCACGTCTCGACTCGTTCTACATATCGTGCGCGCGGCAGCAACGGGCACTGTTCATCCAGAGGCAAGCCAACCGGCTAGCTGCTACTTCTCGCACGGGGTTTCGATCGGCTTCAATAAGCAGCAACAGTGATCGATCGGGTTCAGTTAGCAGTGAAGGAGTCTGCTGGGTTCAATTAGCAGTGAAGGGATCGATCAATCGGCTTCAGTACGTAGCAACACGCAATGGCTCGGGTTTAGTAAGTGAACGCCTCCTGCTTGGGTTCAGTTATAGTGACACGGCTCGCACCATGCGAGCGTACGAGAGAAAAGCACAAACCACAGTGCATCGCTCCGCCCCCACCAACCCACTGAAGCCGGGAACTCCGCGAAAGTTTCCTCGCCCTCACTTCTACCAGGCTTTTTTATGTCATGGACGGCTCAAAGAATGTCATGCAGGTGCGTCCCCGGACCGCCTAGGATGAAAAGCCCATTTTATGTCATGATTTTTGTCATATAAGTAGGGGCCCACCACATCTACGATGATACTTGGTTTTGTCACAATTATCGTCATATAAGTGTCATAACCATGAGAGTATTTTTTCTGTTCAGGACAAAATGTCACGGATGTGTCTTTTTTGTAGTGAAAGTAAATAGATAAGCCCTTCGCAGTGGGAAGTAGAGATTTGTTGAGGTGCCGGAGCTCAACACAAAAAATGAGAGATAATTCTTTTTGAGAGGCATGCTTTTCCCGTCAACGAAACGACCGAGTAGTTCCTAATACTTTCCATGCGAGATATATCATAGGTGGTTCCCAAACGTAAAATAAAGTTTATTGCTTTTCCACCATTCTTTCACAATCCATGGCTAGCCATATCCACGGGTGCCTTCCATACCAACACTTTCCAAGAAATTTATTATTTGATAACATCAAGTAAATTTCTTTTTCATTTCGGGACTGGGCATCCATATTACTGCCGTACTCCCGTGCAATGACAAGTGAATAAACACTCATCTTGAGAATAACACATCTAGCATGGAAAAATATTGGCCACCCGCTGCCGCTTCATGAGCGGTACAAGCACACAAAAAGGGAATTCATTTTGAAAATTAGAGTTTCACTACTGCAGGATGCTGCTAATGCGACACTACGATCAGAGACCCTTCGACAAAACTGTGTGCGATGCAATAATTGCAAATGGTGGTGTAAAAAACCATCAAAAAGGTGCAAAACATTTGCGATGGAGGATGCATCAAACACAGTTCGGATTTTAGTTGCATGTGTGATGCAGGGCATACACTACTGCAGGATGCTGCTAACGCGACACTATGATTTTAGTTTACTTTATTAGTTTACTTCTTGTGACGCTTGCTCTACTAGTGGCTCAATCCAGGCTCGTCGATTTGGGTAACGAGGCACTTCCTCATGTCAACGATACGCCTGTGCATCTCGTAGCATGTGTACATGCTCTTGGCCGCGAACCTGAGGTGAGGTTCATCCAGTTGCCGCATCCAAGCCTTGTGCCAGGATAGGGGACTTGTTCTCTGGGATCCTACTTCATCTTTTCATAGTAGGGGTCGATGATGGCCGAGGAGAGTTCGACCAGGGAGTCCTTCGTGCTGCCCCAGACTTTGTAGTGGTCACGAATTTCGACAAGGTTCTTGTAGGCCAAGCCCATAACACTAAGCGCGTTTACATCGTCGGTGGTATCCACCGTGGCGAACTTGTAGTCAGTGCTATTGACAAACCTATTGAAACGGTCTCAAGGCTCTGTGGTCATGCAGTACTGGTAGATGAGGACATGATGGCGCATGCACAACTGGGCGACGACAACCTTCTGATCTATGCCGGGACGACCGGCGGTGTACTGGAGGTCGATGTCGACCACCTTGTACTTGTCTTGAACAAGCAACTGCTCAACGTTGTTGATGTAGTCGTCCACCACAACCGGGTCGATGGTGTACACCACCGAGAGATCCATCTCCCTCGCGTGGGTCTCCACTCTATGCTCGCCGAACTCCATTGGAGCGCAGCTGGACATCCCCTCTCTATGTATCGTCGTGGGTGTGCTTGTTGTCTTGTGCGGCACGATCAAAAGGTTGAAGATACTAAGGTTATAATGGCTGCGGGAATTAAAGGGGAAGCCGGATGGCCAGGAATATCGATAGGCCCTGATGGCAGTTCTAATTTGCAGAGCGTAACTCCATCATGCCGCACGTAACTGCATCGTGTGGGAACGCGCGCGGCGCAACCGCATGCATATGGGGCCCTCGACGTGATCGTGTGCACGCCCAACCGCTGGCAAAGCACACACGGAGGGATGCGAGTAGAGCGCTCTGCGTTCACCTCAACGGCGATCAACCATATATATATATATATATATATATATATGTGTGTGTGTGTGTGTGTGTGTGTGTGTGTGTGTGTGTGCATATAGTAGTTGAACACGCATGGAAAAGCTGTCCACAAGCCGAGCGCACCGACGGACGCGAGCAGAGCGCGCCAACGGACGCGAGCAGAGCGCGCCGCAGCGCCTAACGGCAAGCAGAACGCTCTGCGGCGCCTAACGGCGAGCAGAGCTTGCCGAGGGACGCAAGCAGAGGCCGGCATAGTGATACGTGGCACATAAGACGAACTATGCGAGCGATGTCGGAGACAACAAGCACAAATCAGATTAGAGTTGCGTGTGCAATACGTGGCATATAGTTGATCCATCCGAGTTGTTTGTGATGGAATAAGCCATGTGTGTTACGGGCAATGCTTGCTGGTATATAACCTTTAATTTAACCAAAAAAGTGTTAATGCATGTAACAAAAATTGTATAGCTGGAAACTATTTTCAAATATGATTCCAACAATATAATCTTTGGCGACATGCATTCGTATTTTATTAGTTAAATCCTACTTATAAACCAGGATGGGGGTATAGTAGGTAATTAAATCGCAATTTTTTTTGTATTAACCATATGTGTACGTGTCCTTTCGTCATCCTCTCGCACGTCTTGTCACCCCGCTGCCGTAGACGGCTTACAGCACAAGCTTGTGCAGCGCGTGGGGGCGTTCTTTTTGCCAAATGGTGGCTCGAAGTGGCGCCAATGAATTTTCGGTGAGCCCGTTCCCGCGCAAACTCACAGGTTCCCGCGCAAGCTTCCCATCCGACTCAGTGAAATCCCCCAAAATCCCAATGCTTACCGGCCTGCTATAAAAACCCTCACGGCTGGCGAGTCCTGTGTTGCATTTTGACCTCCCTCCCTGTAGCTTATCTCGTCTGCTTCTCCCATAATCGCCAATGGCACTGGTCCGTCATCGTCGCTCAGCCACTCTGCCGTCATCAGAGGACAGCTCCAGCTGGGAGGCTACACTATGGCGGCGGCCAGTCCCCGGAGTAGTGTAGTGCGCGTGGCGTCCCTGTTGGGTGTGCGCGGAACACCCACCACATGCTCCGCCGCCACTACCCGTCAGCGGCTGTTGCCGACCGCCGTTGCCGCCACACCACCATCGAAAGCCAGGGCCATCTCCCGCTCCGCCGCCGTGTCCCGAAGGCGAGAGGTGGCCATCGTGGCCGCCACCCCACTGCCGGCCACCGTGGCCATCACCAACTCCGCCACCAAGGCCCGAAGGCGGGAGGTGGTGGTCGTGGCCGCCACCCCATCGTTGGTCTCTGTGGCCGCCAGCCCACCGTCGACCGCCGGGATCATCACCCTCTCCGCCACCGTAGCCCGAAGGAGGGAGGCGGAGGTGGAGGCCCGCACGTGCATCGGTGACCTTGCACGCTACATCGAGTTCTTGCGGGAGGAGGAGGAGCGCCTCGTCGAGCATGCAAAGAGCCTTACTGCAGCCGTGGCTGCAGCACACACCAACGTAGAGGCGAGGAATCAGGAGATCTACGAGCAGTCCGGCCACTTCGAGAGGGATCGTCTGGAGTGGCAGTGGGCGTTCGAGCTGGCGAGCATCGCTGAATGTGCAACATCGGCATGCACCATATTGCATTTCTCCACCTCGTCGGTAGGATCCTCCTCCTCCTCTGCCTCTTACTGAGCGCGCTCGACAGAGGAGAGGCTGCCAGAAGTAGCACAAAACCCCTTCCTGGTAGTAGTAGTAGTAGTATTTAGGGGCTATTTTGTTCAGTTCATCTGACTATAGATGTGTGGTCAAACTGTACAACATACTTAAAATTAGCTAGTATATATAGTTGAACTAGCTATTTCAGTATGTGGTTGGCAACAATTGGGGAAAAGTTTGGTTGAGTTGAACTATTTGTATAAATTAAGAATGATTGCTTAATATATGAATTAAATCTATGCTTAATTACTGAATTTTAGTTGCAAAAAATAGATAGTGCTAGTAATTTTTAGCTGCATATTTTGACAAATCACAGTGTTACAAGGATTTACAATGGCAATGTTACTAGATCAACAAATGTCAATCTTTCTAGTTTGACAAATGGCAACATACCCAATATGTCAGATGCAAATCTTACCAAATTGGTTGTACGTGGTTGCACACGGGTCATCCAAAACAACCGTTTGTGTTGAAGGGATGCACAAATCCTGTGTTGTGGATTTTCCCTCGACTTAAGGGGAAGACCATAGCTCTCACTTTGCATACGATTGTTCTATCTAAAACGTTTGCGATCAAGAGCTATAGAAATCTTGCTCGGCCCATTTTCTCTCGGCTTCCTGGGGAAGCTGTCGGTTTGCATACAGGTGTTCTAACTAAAACGTTTGCGATCAAGAGTTGCACAAATCCTGCTAGGCACATTTTCCCTTGGCTTCCTGGGGAAATTGTCAATTTTGCATATGGGTGTTCTAACTAAATCGTTTGTGATGAGTGTTTTATATTTAAAAACCATATTAAATTGCGGCTTGGGTGCCACTATTGTAGAGGATGCGAGCAAGGCGGGCGGCCATGGAAGTCAAAGGGCTCTTTTCCTGGTGAGCCTGCGCGGCGTACATCTTGCACGCTTCCCGGTGAGCCTCCACATTAGAGTACAGCTCGCACACCTTCCATTTAGTCAAGCACTCAAGCACCTGTCCACACGGCACCTCCTAGCCATTAAAAGAGTGAGGTGTGGCGACACGTGAATGGTTAACAGAACACACACAATTTAAATTATAGAAAACGTTTGAGATGTTACAATGGCAGCTATTTGTTTCAAAATGCCTTTGTTGGTTGTTATTTAGGTGCGCCTTCTCTCAAAATGGACATGAAAAGTACCACAGCATGTCGGGTGCCATTCCATTATAGCATGTCAAGTTTCATGAATTTCAGACGAGTTTTGGATTTACTAGAATTTAAAAACAAAGTATCTCAACATTTTGCCGACAATCAACAGTGCCCTAGTGTTTGAAATTCATTCCCATTTCTTGCATGGGACCTAAGCATGCCCCGAAGGACACATATTTGATTTTTCAACCAATTTATATGCACTGGAGCTTGTGCATGTATTTCAAATTTGAATTATGCACATGAAATGCCTAGAAAACCCAGTTAATGTATAAAAATGTCCAAACGAACCCCGAAAAATTCCTAAATTAAACATAACACTCCTATTGTTCTATGTTGACACTAGAATTTTTTTGAAAGCAATAAGAGGCAACGGATATCGTTTCTTTCGCAAAGGTGGCATGTTCCCTACCGAAACCATCACGCTTGTTGTGAGAAGATCTGATTCATGAGAAGCTTATACCCAAACCTGCCCCAAATGGGACAAAAATTTTACCACGGCATGTTGATGCCGCTCCATGATAGCATGCCAAGTTTCATGAATTTAAGATGAGTTTTGGATTTACTAGAATTTAAAAACCAGGTATCTCAATGTTTGCGGCCGAGTGACGGTGGCAGGGTGTTTGAAATTCATTCCCATTTCTTGCATGGGACCTAAGCATGCAACCAAGGACACATATTTGATTTTTTAACCAGATTATATGCACTAGAGCTTGTGCATGTAGTTCAAATTTGAATTGTGCGCATAAATGCCTAGAAATTTCAGTTAATGTATAAAAATGTCCAAACGAACCCTGAAAAATTCCAAAATTAGACACAACACTCCTGTTGTTCTATGTTGACACTAGAAAATGTAGAAAGCAATAAGAGGCAACAGATATCATTTTGTCCCCAAAGGTGGCACGTTCCCTACCGAAACCATCACGCTTGTTGTGAGAAGCTCTGGTTTGTGAGAAGCTTATACCCAAACCTGCCCCAAATGGGACAAATTTTTTACCACGGCATGTTGATGCCGCTCCATGATAGCATGCCAAGTTTCATGAATTTCAGACGAGTTTTGGATTTACTAGAATTTAAAAACCAGGTATCTCAATGTTTGCGGTCGAGTGATGGTAGCAGGGTGTTTCAAATTCATTCCCATTTTTTGCATGGGAGCTAAACATGCAACTAAGGACACATATTTGATTTTTCAACCAATTTATATGTACGAGAGAATGTGCATGTAGTTCAAATTTGAATTATGCACATAAAATGCCTGGAAAACCCAGTTAATGTATAAAAATATCCAAATGAATCCCGAAAAATTCCTAAATTAAATACAACACTCTTGTTGTTCTATGTTGACACTAGAAATTTTTTGAAAGCAATAAGAGGCAACGGATATCGCTTCGTCCCCAAAGATGGCACATTCCCTACCGAAACCATCAAGCTTGTTGTGAGAAGCTCTTGTTTGTGAGAAGCTTATACCCAAACCTGCCCCAAATGGGACAAATTTTTTACCACGGCATGTTGATGCTGCTCCATGATAGCATGCTAAGTTTCATGAATTTCAGACGAGTTTTGGATTTACTAGAATTTAAAAACCAGGTATCTCAATGTTTGCGGTCGAGTGATGGTAGCAGGGTGTTTCAAATTCATTCCCATTTGTTGCATGGGACCTAAACATGCAACCAAGGACACATATTTGATTTTTCAACCAATTTATATGCACTGGAGAATGTGCATGTACTTCAAATTTGAATTATGCACATAAAATGCCTCGAAAACCCAGTTAATGTGTAAAAATGACCAAATGAACCCCACAAATTCCTAAATTAAATACAACACTCATGTTGTTCTATGTTGACACTAGAAAATTTTTGAAAGCAACAAGAGGAAACGGATATCGCTTCGTCCCCAAAGGTGGCACATTCCCTACCGAAACCATCACGCTTGTTGTGAGAAGCTCTGGTTTGTGAGAAACTTATACCCAAACCTGCCCCAAATGGGACAACATTTTTTACCATGGCAAGTGATGCCGCTCCATGATAGCATGCTAAGTTTCACGAATTTCAGACAAGTTTTGGATTTACTAGAATTTAAAAACCAGGTATGTCAATGTTTGCGGCCGAGTGACGGTGGCAGGGTGTTTGAAATTCATTCCCATTTCTTGCATGGGACCTAAGCATGCAACCAAGGACACATATTTGATTTTTCAACCAGTTTATATGCACTGGAGAGTGTGCATGTAGTTCAAATTTTAATTGTGCACATAAATGCCTGGAAACCATAGTTAATATATAAAATGTCCAAATGAACCCCGAAAAATTCTAAATTGAACACAACCCTCCTGTTGTTCTATGTTGACACTAGGAATTTTTTGAAAGCAATAAGAGGCAACGGATATCGTTTCATCCCCAAAGGTGGCACGTTCCCTACCGAAACCATCACGCTTGTTGTGAGAACCTCTGGTATGTGAGAAGCTTATACCCAAACTTGCCCCAAATGGGACAAAAATTTTACCATGACATGTTGATGCAGCTCCATGATAGCATGCCAAGTTTCATGAATTTCAGACGATTTTTAGATTTACTAGAATATAAAACCAGGTATCTCAATGTTTGCGGCCGAGTGACGGTGGCAGGGTGTTTGAAATTCATTCCCATTCTTTGCATGGGAGCTAAACATGCAACCAAGGACGCATATTTGATTTTTCAACCAATTTATATGCACTGGAGAATGTGCATGTAGTTCAAATTTGAATTATGCACATAAAATGCCTGGAAAACCCAGTTAATGTATAAAAATATCCAAATGAACCCCAAAAAATTCCTAAATTAAATACAACACTCTTGTTGTTCTATGTTGACACTAGAAATTTTTTGAAAGCAATAAGAGGCAAGGGATATCGCTTCGTCCCCAAAGGTGGCACATTCCCTACCGAAACCATCACGCTTGTTGTGAGAAGCTCTGGTTTGTGAGAAGCTTATACCCAAACCTGCCCCAAATGGGACAACATTTTACCACGGCAAGTTGATGCCGCTCCATGATAGCATGCTAAGTTTCACGAATTTCAGACGAGTTTTGGATTTACTAGAACTTAAAAACCAGGTATCTCAATGTTTGCGGCCGAGTGACGGCGGTAGGGTGTTTGAAATTAATTCCCATTTCTTGCATGGGACCTAAGCATGCAACCGAGGACACATATTTGATTTTTGAACCAGTTTATATGCACTGGAGAATGTGCATGTAGTTCAAATTTGAATTATGCACATAAAATGCCTAGAAACCACAGTTAATGTATAAAAATGTCCAAATGAACCCCGAAAAATTCCTAAATTAAACACAACACTCATGTTGTTCTATGTTGACACTAGAAATTTTTTGAAAGCAATAAGAGGCAACGGATATCGTTTCGTCCCCAAAGGTGGCACGTTCCCTACTGAAACCATCACGCTTGTTGTGAGAAGCTCTGGTATGTGAGAAGCTTATACCCAAACCTGCCCCAAATGGGACAAAAATTTACCACGACATGTTGATGCCGCTCCATGATAGCATGCCAAGTTTCATGAATTTCAGACGATTTTTGGACTTACTAGAATTTAAAAACCAGGTATGTCAATGTTTGCGGCCGAGTGACGGTGGCAGCGTGTTTGAAATTCATTCCCATTTCTTACATGGGACCTAAGCATGCAACCAAGGAAACATATTTGTTTTTTCAACCAGTTTATATGCATTGGAGAACGTGCATGCAGTTCAAATTTGAACTATGCACATAAAATGCCTGGGAAATCCAGTTAATGTATAAAAATGTCCAAACAAACCCCAAAAAATTCCAAAATTAAACACAACACTCCTGTTGTTCTATGTTGACACTAGAAATTTTTTGAAAGCAATAAGAGGCAACGGATATCGTTTCATCCCCAAAGGTGGCACGTTCCCTACCGAAACCATCACACTTGTTGTGAGAAGCTCTGGTTTGTGAGAAGCTTATACCCAAACCTGTCCCAAATGGGACAAAAATTTTACCACGGCATGTTGATGCTGCTCCATGATAGCATGCCAAGTTTCATGAATATCAAATGAGTTTTGGATTTACTAGAATTTAAAAACCAGGTATCTCATTGTTTGTGGCCGAGTGATGGTGGCAAGGTTTGTGACATTCATTCCCATTTCTTGCATGGGACCTAAGCATACAACCAAGGACACATATTTGATTTTTGAACCCGTTTATATGCACTGGAGCATGTGCATGTAGTTCAAATTTGAATTATGCACCTGAAATGCCTACAAAACCAAGTTAATGTATAAAAACGTCCAAACGAACCCTCAATAATTCCAATTTTTTGACGGCACGCCTATAGTTGCATGTTCACTGCAGATAAAAGTTCTAGCAATTCAAACACCTTCCTTTGATCAGTGACCCCATTACGTAATTCAAATCAAGATGATAAATCAAGTAGATCGCACATAGTTTATTATCACCAACCGTGTGAGATGCATCACAAAATATCTTGGAGAACCGTTGGTGTATAGTACGCCTATGGCTTATGCGAGAAGGTGCCTCGGCTACAGTCCACAGCCGGCGTGTCAAGCACACTAGCTCACTCCCCAAATATCATTTCACTATTCATTCGTCGTCGGTGAAAGATGGGGACGTGAACCCACATCTTGAGGGAAACTTCGGCGGCCCACTCCGGCGAGAGCACGGCCGCAGCTGCTAGGCGCGTGCTAACAAGCTTTGTGAGGGTGACTATAGTCTGCGTCCGGGCGGTCAAGGCAGCCCAAACGGCCGATGTTGCTTCTCAGGCGGCGGCAGCAGCATCTGCCTCGGGGATGGCAACTGGCGAGAGCGGCACAATAGTTATTCGTTCCGCGGCGGCGGCCTTAGCCTTGATGAAGGCCGCCCACTACCATGTCGAGGTCGTCCACGCCCGGCTCATGGCGGTCACCGCACAAATCGACAAAGCTTCTCCAAAACGGTTTGCAACCCACGGCCGAAGAGTTGGCAATCGTCGAGAGAGTTCGAGCAGCCGTCCGTTCCTGCACGGCATACCTTGCCACGATGGAGCCTGCCAGAGCCCAGATCGCGGCCTCCCACGCCCAGCTCGTGGTGGCCTATTCCAAAGATACGGCGGACGTGGATGGTGAGATGCTTGCCGAGTATGGTGCAATTGATGCCATGGAGCCCCTTCCCCAGGAGACCATCGGGCACGAGCTGGACATGGAGGCGGCAGCGGAGATCGACGAGCACTAGCCGTAGTAGTACTCTTTGTTTTTTTAATTAAGTTCGCTGGTCTTTAATTTGTTAGAGTAATGTTTAGGTCAGCTAGCTTTGTTTAATTGCTGAACTTGCTCGATTAAGAAGTGTGGGTGTGTTGTAGTCTCCTTTGTGTACCCAAAATATGCAATGATGTGGATGAACACTGTATCCATGGAAATTTGAACCAAAATTTTTGACGTTCAAACTCAACACACACGGGTTAAGATATCTGAATCGTTTGTGATGTTCGCATACCGTACACAGTTCTGAATAAGGGACTGTTTCTGATGACACTTTGCGCGCCAGTTTTTTCGCTGAAGCGATTCCAAACTTTTGGCTTCCGCAGAAATATCTACCTCCCCGCCCCTCCCCCTTACCAAAAGCCACATTTCCCCTATTTCTGCCTTCCTTTCCAAGTTGAAACCTTCACTCCTTGCTTGCAGCGCCGCCTCCTCATCGGCAACCCTCCTTCATGCTTCTCGGCCTCGTCTATCCAGGCAGGTAATCCACAACCGACCCCCATCCTCCTCCTCCTTCCACATCCCACATGCGCCGACCACCGGCGCGAGAGCGACACCTTCCACCCAAATCACCAACCCTCAACCAAATAAGCGTCGCCCTAAGCCATGGTGCATGCAGTATAGCCAGGATCTCAAGGAGCATTTGGCAGCGGAGAAGCAAATCGCGGCCGCACGCATGGATGAGGTCATGATGGCTGCCATTCGTGCCGCCCCCCAGATCTTGGAGGAGCACCTTGCCATTTTCTAGCTACGCCGGTTAAGCATGCTCGGTTTACCCGTTGCGTGTGCTGCTCCTGCCTTTTCTTCACAAATTCTAGTAAATTGTGCTATCTAATTTTACCATGCAATCTGTTGCTCTAGTGTATATGTTCTATATGTCATGTAGTGTGGTGCTCACTTATTAACTGTTTTGTTAATTAGATGTCGTCTTCAGTTAACTGTTTGGTTCAATTTTGCAAATGTGATGTTCAATTCTTCAGGCTGCAATTTTGTATCGTCTTCCATGTGAGAAATAAATCGAATTTAAATTTACAAAATACATGAGAAACGAATGCAATTGCTATATTTCCACGTTGTCAAGCATGCTTGGTTTGGTTATACATTGTGCAATGTGGTGCTTAGTTAATGTTTAGTTCATTTGTGTTGTGGTGTTTAGTTAACTGTTTGGTTCAACTCTGCAATGTGATGTTCAATAGTTGTGGTGCTTTCTGTTATTGTATACCATGTGACGAATAAATTGAATTTGGCTGTAGTAAATACATGAGAAACAAAGACAATTGCTACAATTGGCTGCAGTTAACTGTTTGGTTAACTATCTGATCTTCTATTAGGAGTATGTTATATTGTGCAATGTGGTGCTCAGTTAATGTTTGGTTCATTTGTTGTGGTGTTTAGTTAACTACTTGGTTCACTAGAATTTGCAATGTGCTTATTTTTCATCAACATATTTTACTAATAGCATGCGAACCCTTACTTCACCTGATGACTAACTACCTTATATGTGTTGCAGGGAAACAATGGGAAGCACTGAGGTTTACAATCGAGGTTAGCACGTGCATGGTCCGTTGTCTAATAGCACATTATTGTGCAATTGGAGGAACCATTATAATATTTAGGTTTTTAACAATTTGGTCTTGCACATGTAGGTCCTGCTATCAAAGGCTTTGACCCACTGTTCGACCCTTTTTGCATATGGGGGAATTAGTTGTCCATGAATATCAATCAAATCAAGAAACTCAGAAAGATTGTTAGGATAAAGAAATTAGCGACAAAAAACAACAAGGTCTTTGTCTGAACAATGAAGAAGACATCAATTCACTACAAGATGGTACTAACTATTATACCTTGCCTTTTTTATTCCTTCGCCCCATTTCCAATATAGAGAAGATATGTATGCACATCCTTATTTTCAGGCCTTTCCAAAGCAGTTCACTGATGATTACCTCTCAAACCACCTCTATGGTCAGGAGGAGAGGAAGGTTTTAATACAACACCCACGGTTCAATATGGAAGTGTTACTGAAGAGGACGAAGGACGGACGGTCAATCATCCATATGCACTGGCCTAAAGTTTCAAAGACCTTCAACATGAATGAAGGCTCAACATTCGCCTTCCGCTTCAGCAATTTTCCAGATGAGATGCATCTGTCTATATACCGTCTATGATGCTAATTTTGAAAGGTTCTACATGATGCATGTGAAACTTGGTGTTGGTGCAGTTCTGTAATGGGGGTAGCTGAGTGCTGAAGCTATATCATGTTGTACTCTGATGTATTTCAATTATGAAATTCTGCTTCCTTAATATGGAAATGAAATATATTCTGTGCTTAATATGAATGTCAATTAGATTAATAAATGGATTATTAATAATAGGGCAATTAGCCTGCTAATTGCATTTTGCTATTGCAAACAGTTAGTGAAAAAATACCATGGGCGATGACCTCAGGAAACGCACACAGTTTCTAGGAATAAACTGTGTTGGATAAATGAACAATCACACACAACTTTCTCTTGAAAACTGTTTCCGTTAGGCCACCTTGCGCAAACATTTACCACATAAAAACTGTGTGTGATTAACAGTCTTTGCCACATAGTTTCTTCTATGGACCGTGTGTGATACATTCAAGAATGCAAACAATTTAACGGAAAAAATTGTGTGTGATATACCTGTGAATGGAAACGTTTCCTTGGAGCGACTGTGTGGGATGTACATACGGACAGAAACGTTTAGCGGGGACTGATTGTGTGGGATGTACTTGCGACCGGAAACAATTTCACATGTATAATTGTATTATTTTAGCTCTATTGTACATATTTTCGTATTTGAGCACTCGCCGGTCGCACACGACCTCATTTTGCCGAGCGTGTGTGCCAGGAGGGCATATCCCCAACAGTTTTTGGGTCATGTGGGAAGGACACCCCTATCGCCCACACTCACTAGGCGACAGTTCCAAATGCCATCGCGGAAAGGGGTTAAAAATCATTTGTATAGCACCGACGCGTACCAGTGATACGGTTCAATTCAATTAACTATTTGTGATGAGGAGGAACAAAAGAAACAAGCAGCCAAATGAAGGTGTGTGCGATATACAACATACGGTTCACTCGGATGAACTGTTTGTGATTAGGCAACACAAAAGAAATGGTCAGCCAGATCGAGGTCTGTGTGATATACGACATGCGGTTTAGTCGGATGAACTGTTTGTGTTGATACAAGAGAACAGTAACGGTTCAGTATATCAAGATGTGTGTGATACGCGGCAAACAGGTCTGTAATCAGAAATGTGTGCGAAGACCGATAATTGAAGGAAATATGCCCTAGAGGCAATAATAAATTTGTTATTTACATTTCCTTATATCATGATAAATGTTTATTATTCATGCTAGAATTTTATTAACCGGAAACTTAGTACATGTGTGAATACATAGACAAAATAGAGTGCCCCTAGTATGCCTCTACTTGACTAGCTCGTTAATCAAAGATGGTTAAGTTTCCTGACCATAGATATGTGTTGTCATTTGATGAACGGGATCACATCATTAGAGAATGATGTGATGGACAAGACCCATCTGTTAGCTTAGCATTATGATCGTTTAGTTTAATGCAATTGCTTTCTTCATGACTTATACATATTCCTCTGACTATGAGATTATGCAACTTCCGAATACCGTAGGAACACTTTGTGTGCTATGAAACGTCACAACATAACTGGGTGATTATAAATATGCTCTACAGGTGTCTTCGAAGGTGTTTGTTGAGTTGGCATAGATCAAGATTAGGATTTGTCACTCCGTGTATCGGAAAGGTATCTCTGGGCCCTCTCGGTAATGCACATCACTATAAACCTTGCAAGCAATGTGACAAATGAGTTAGTTGCGAGATGTCGCATTACAGAAAGAATAAAGAGACTTGCCGGTAACGAGATTGAACTAGGTATGATGATACCATCGATCGAATCTCGAGCAAGTAACATGTCGATGACAAGGGAATAACGTATGTTGTTATGCAGTTTGACCGATAAAGATCTTCGTAGAATATGTAGGAGCCAATATGAGCATCCCGGTTCCGCTATTGGTTATTGATCGAAGATGTGTCTCGGTCATGTCTACATAGTTCTTGAACCCGTAGGGTCCGCACGCTTAACGTTCAATGACGATTTGTATTATGAGTTATGTGTTTTGGTGACCAAAGCTTGTCTGGAGTCCCGGATGAGATCACGGACATAATGAGGAGTCTCGAAATGGTCGAGAGGTAAAGATTCATATATTGGAAGGTTATATACAGACACCGGAATGGTTCCGAAGAAGATCGGGGATTTTTCGGAGTACCGGGAGGTTACCGGACCCCCCCCTCCCGGGAAAGTTAATGGGCATACTGGGCCATAGTGGAGAGAGGGAGGCTGCCACAGTAGGGGATGCGCCCGCCCCCAAGCCCAATCTGAATTGGGCGAGGGGTGGGGGGCGTGGCCCCCCTTTCCTTCTCCCTCTCCCCCTTTCCCCTTTCCCCTCTCCGTTCGTTGGAAGGAGGAGGGATGAATCCTACTTGGACTGGGAGTCCAAGTAGGACTCCCCCTGGGCGCGCCCCCCTTGGGCCGACCACCTCCTCCTCCCCTCCTTTATATACGTGGGCAGGGGGGCACCCCAAAGGCACAACAGTTGTTTCTTAGCCGTGTGCGGTGCCCCCCTCCACAGTTTACTCCTCCGGTCATATTGTCGTAGTGCTTAGGCGAAGCCCTGCGCGGATCACATCACCATCACCGTCACCACGTTGTCGTGTTGACGGAACTCTCCCTCGATCCTCTACTGGATCAAGAGCTCAAGGGACATCATCAAGCTGAACGTGTGCTGAGCACAGAGGTGCCGTACTTTCGGTACTTGAACCGTTGGATCATGAAGACGTTCGACTACATCAACCACGTTAACATAACGCTTCCGCTTTTGGTCTACGAGGGTACGTGGACACACTCTCCCCTCTCGTTGCTATGCATCTCCTAGATAGATCATGCATGATCGTAGGAATTTTTTTGAATTACTATGTTGCCCAATAGTGGCATTCGAGCCAGGTCTATGCGTAGATGATATGCATGAGCAGAACACTAAGAGTTGTGGGCGATAATAGTCATACTGCTTAATTACCACCAATGTCTTACTTCGGTTTGGCGGTATTGTTGGATGAAGTGGCCCAGATCGACATTACATGACTGCGTTCATGAGACTAGTTCTACCGACGTGCTTTGCACACACGTGGCTGGCGGGTGTCTGTTTCTCCAACTTTAGTTGAATCGATTTTTACTATGGTCGGTCCTTGTTAAAGGTTAAAATAGCACACTTGACAAAAAATCGTTGTGGTTTTGATGCGTAGGTAAGAACGGTTCTTGCTAGAAGCCTGTAGCAGCCACGTAAAACTTGCAACAACAAAGTAGAGGACGTCTAACTTGTTTTTGTAGGGCATGTTGTGAGGTGATATGGTCAAGACGTGATGAGATATAAATTGTTGTATGAGATGATCATGTTTTGTAAAAGTTATCGGCAACTGGCAAGAGCCTTATGGTTGTCGCTTTATTTTATGAAATGCAATCGCCATGTAATTTCTTTACTTTATCACTAAGCGGTAGCGATAGTCGTAGAATCAATAGTTGGCGATATGACAACGACACTACGATGGAGATCAAGGTGTCAAGCCAGTTACCATGGAGATCATGACAGTGCTTTGGAATGGAGATCAAAGGCACAAGATGATGATGGCCATATCATGTCACATATTTTGATTGAATGTGATGTTTATCCTTTATGCATGATACGTCTCCAACGTATCTATAATTTTTTACTGTTCCATGCTATTATATTATCTATTTTGGATGTTTATGGGCTTTATTATTCACTCTTATATTATTTTTGGGACTAACCTATTAACCCAGAGCCCAGTGCCAGTTTCTATTCTTTCCATATTTCAGTGTTTCGCAGAAAAGGAATATCAAACGGAGTCCAAACGGAATGAAACCTTCCGGAGAGTTATTTTTGGAACGGAAGCAATCCAGGAGACTTGGAGTATACGTCAGACAATCAACAAGGCTGCCATGAGGCAGGGGGCGCGCCCACCCCCTAGGCACGCCTTCCATCCTCGTGGGCCCTTCGTTGCTCCACCGACGTACTTTTTTCGCCTATATATGTCCATATACCCTAAAAACACCGGGGAGAAAAATAGATTGGGAGTTCCGCCGCCAGAAGCCTCCGTAGCCACCGAAAACCAATCTAGACCCGTTCTGACACCCTACCGGAGGGGGAGTCCCTCTCCGGTGGCCATCTTCATCATCCCGGTGCTTTCCATGACGAGGAGGGAGTAGTTCTCCCTCGGGGCTGAGGGTATGTACCAATAGCTATGTGTTTGATCTCTCTCTCTCTCTCTCTCGTGTTGTTGAGGTGATACGATCTTGATGTATCACGAGCTTTGCTATTATAGTTGGATGTTATGATGTTTCTCCCCCTCTACTCTCTTGTGATGAATTTGGTTTTTCCCTTTGAAGTTATCTAATCGGATTGAGTCTTTAAGGATTTGAGAACACTTGATGTATGTCTTGCATGTGCTTATCTGTGGTGACAATGGGATATCACGTGATCCACTTGATGTATGTTTTGGTGATCAACTTGTGAGTTCCGTGCCCTCGTGAACTTATGCATAGGGGTTGGCACACGTTTTCGTCTTGACTCTCCGGTAAAAACTTTGGGGCACTCTTTGAGGTTCTTTGTGTTGGTTGAATAGATGAATCTGAGATTGTGTGATGCATATCGTATAATCATACCCACGGATACTTGAGGTGACATTGGACTATTTAGGTGACATTAGGGTTTTGGTTGAATTGTGTCTTAAGGTGTTATTCTACTACGAACTCTATGATAGATTGAACGGAAAGAATAGCTTCATGTTATTTTACTACAGACTCTCGAATAGATCGATCAGAAAGGATAACTTTGAGGTGGTTTCGTACCCTACCATAATCTATTCGTTTGTTCTCCGTTATCAGTGACTTTGGAGTGACTCTTTGTTGCATGTTAAGGGATAATTATATGATCCAATTATGTTATTATTGTTGAGATAACTTGCACTAGTGAAAGTATGAACCCTAGGCCTGTTTCAACGCATTGCAATACCGTTTTCGCTCACTTTTATCATTAGTTACCTTGCCGTTTTTATATTTTCAGATTACAAAAACCATTATCTACCATCCATATTGCACTTGTACCACCATCTCTTCGCCGAACTAGTGCACCTATAGAATTTGCCATTGTATTGGGTGTGTTGGGGACACAAGAGACTTTTTGCTATTTGGTTGCAGGGTTGTTTGAGAGAAACCAACTTAATTCTATGCCTCCCACGAATTGATAAACCTCAAGTCATCCACTTGAGGGAAATTTGCTACTGTCCTACAAACCTCTGCACTTGGAGGCCCAACAACGTCTACAAGAAGAAGGTTGTGTAGTACTCCCTCCGTAAACTAATATAAGAGCGTTTAGATCTCCACTTTAGTCATCTAAACGCTGTTATATTAGTTTACAGAGGGAGTAGACATCAAGCTCTTTTCTGGCGTCGTTGCCGGGGAGGTTAGCGCTTGAAGGTATATCTTTAGATCTTGCAATCAAATCTTTTAGTTTCTTGTTTTATCACTAGTTTAGCCTATAAAAGAAAATTACAAAAAATGGAATTGAGTTTGCATCATACGTTTCATCTTTTTAATATCTTTCGTGAGAATGATGGAAAGGAAAATTGTGCTCAAGTTCTAGAAGAAGAATGCATTAAAATGTTTGGCACTAAATCTTTGAATGATGAGCATGATTGCAATGTTATTAGTATGAACTCTTTTAATATCCATGGTACTAATGATGATTGCACTAGTTATGATGAAAATATCTCTTATAAGCATGTCGATTTTTGTGGAGTGCATAGAGTTTGCAAGTACATACCAAATAGGGAAAATAGATTTTGCAAGAGGCATAAGTATTTGGAAACTAAATGGTTGCAAGAAAGGCTAAATGTTAGTGCTGAAAATTTAAAATATCTTAGCCATACTTGTGAACTTTGCAATGGACATGGTCATTTAAATATCAAATGCAAATTGTTTCATGATCGAATCGTGTCCAAAAATTGTGATGACTTGATTTACCTTGCACATCATAATGAACTTAGTTTGCTTTTGGGTTATGAAGAAATGAAACGTCAAACTAAGCTTATTCCAGAATATAACCTCAAGAAATTCCTCGATATTGATCTAGAAGAAATTTATATGTAGTGTGCGGTGAATTGCATTGAAAATCTTTATATTGCCAATTACATAAATAAAAGAAAACAAATAGAAGATGAAGAGAATACTAACGAAAGGGACGAGACTTCCCAATATTCTCCTATTATTTCTTATGATGAATCAGGTAACGAGGAGGAGCCTTCTATTCAACCAATCTCATTAATAAGGAGCTCCAAAAAGAGAATTTAACCCACACATGATGTGAAGAAGAAAAAGAAAAGATGGAGAAGTAAAGGTAGAAAGGTACCTCTCCCAAGTGATGTTTCTCCTACTACTCATTGTGATGATGATAATTGCTATACTATCGGTGCTATCCATACTATTAATGATGAGAGTGATTATGCTTATGATATGAAAAGGCCCAAGCTTGGGGAGGCTATGTTTGATGAAGATGATATTTTTGAGAATATATTTGCTGCAATTAATGTTTGTCCCAAGCTTGGGGATGCTACGTTTAATGAAGATGATATTTTTAGTCTCCCAAGTTTTGATATGCAAATTTATAATGATGATAGCATGCCTCCTACTTATGATGATTATATTGATGAAAGTGGGTTTGGAAGAGTGTCAATTTTAGGAAGTAATGATCCCACTATTTTGGAGAATGTTGAATCTTATTATGATAATTATGAAAGTGGATTTGAAGAGGTCATGACTTTATTTAATAATGATTTCACTATCTTGGAAGAGGTTTCAATTGATTATGATGAGAACAAAGTTGCTACCTATGATGATTATTGTGATGACACTTATGCTATAAAAAGTAGTGATGATTATATTTATAAAACTTGTCATGACTATGATTACCTTTTTTCTGAACATTACTCCTTTAGTGTGGAAACAATTTATAGTATTCGAGTCTCTTATGATACTCCTACTATTCCGAATATGAAGAATTTTGCTTATGTGGAGAATAATAAAATTTCTATGCTTGTAGATCATGAAAAAAATGCTTTATGTGATAGTTATATTGTTGAATTCATTCATGATGCTACTGAAAATCATTATGAGGGAGGAACATATGATTGTAGGAATTGCAATAATATCAATTTTTCTCTCTAGATGCTTAAAGTTTTAAAGTTATACTTGTTCTGCCTTCCTATGCTAGTTGATTATTGTTTCCATAAGTTATTTGCTCACAAAATCTCTATGCATAGAAAGAGTGTTAGACTTAAATGTGCTTGTCATATGTTTTATGATGCTCTCGTTATATTTCAATTCTTAACTGTGAGCATTGAACATATAAAGAATGAGCTAGTGCGCCCAACTAACGGCACCAGGCATGTCTTCTTTTATTGGTAATGTGGGCGGAGAGCAGAGCCAGCGAACGAGCGAAAGAAAAGAAAACAAGCTGAACATCCCATCTCACCTAGACCACCTCTCATCCCCGCACCCACCCCCAATCCGGCGCCTCCTTTCCTCCCCCAGTCACCTCTCCTCCTCCTCCTCCCACAATCGCCCCCATCTCCTCCTCCGTCTTCACTTCTGGTCGGGGCACCGTCTCCTCTCCACCCCGTGCCCCCCTCTTCCCACTCCGCCACCTCTGCTCTGCTGCACCCCGCCGCTCCGAGGACCATCGACGAGGTGAGGACAGCGGTGCCATTGGACCCGCCGACCCGGAGCCCGCGCCCTCCTGACCAAGCACCGTCCGCCTCCTCCCCCTCCTGTCCACGCTCGCAGTTGTCCCCGGCCACACCGGCCGCCATCGCATCTTCGCACGTGAGCAGCCTCTCTCCCCGGCTTCCTGCCTTCTCTCTCTCTCGTGGCCATCTCTAGTAGGCTAGGGTTCTCTCCGGGACGGGGACACCTTAGTTGGTTTCTTTTTCTTCATATATGTAGTTAGATCTTAGATGTGCTGCCATCTTGCTGTAGGCAGTGGAATTTCCCCTATAGTCTGGAAACTTTGGTTTCTGTATTATTTTTTAGGAGTTGCAAAATGTGATCTTTGGACAAGGGAGTGATGGTTAGCCCTTAGCAGTCTTCAATTATGGATCACTTCAATTGATTCATTAATGTGATTTTTTCTTGTTTGACATAATCCCACACTTTAGGATCTGGCAAGAATTAATTGGATTATAGTCTAGGTCTGGTCGTGCGTTAAATGGCGAAGGGGCCGCCCACAAGGCACTAGGTCCAATTTCATCGAAATGCTACATCTACCTACTGCCTACTCCACTTGTTCACATACAATTTTTTTATTTTCTCGGCATTTTTGCGTGGGTCTCTTTTTATGGCCAGCTTGACAATTTTCTCTTTAAGGAGTCGTTCAACTCAGAAAGAACAAAGAATGTTCATGTCAACCTTGGTTTTTTCTACAGTAGTTGGTAATCACTCTGAACAATAGTAGATCGGTAAAGCCAACAGTAGTTAGTTTGAGGCTGCTTTTATCTTTCCTACAATAGTTCATTCCAATTGTTCTTAGTTTTTACTGTAGTTGTTAATTTGATTACCTATTTTACAAGAAATAACAATCATTCATATATGCCATCTTATTCTTATGAAATAATCTGAAATCTATCTTGTCATACCAGGTCTCCTGTTCTCTAAGGAAAAACTATAACTACAGTTTTAAATGATGTGATTAAGGATAGTGTTGGTCGGCCACGTCTAGATTCCTTTTGGCGCTATTTTCCTGATAGAGTATCTTTAATGTGCTCACCTTAGGCTGTTGCTTCTTTGTGCTCATCCATAGCAATGCTATTTTCATTAGCTCATCCATGGCAATACCGTTCTATGCACTAATCGGCAATGACACAACTACACATAGCGAGTACTAGAAATCATGATAATGTTTTAGGGCATTTTTCTACTTTGTGCAAGAAATTTAATTTGATGGATATGCGACCTGTTCTCTCTTGATTACGTGTGGATTTTAATACACAGTTATTTCTGTAGAAGGTAACTTGATTGACACTGTTTTGTTATTTCTATATGCAGAAAATGCAAGCTCGGCTGATGGATTGCATACTATTTGGCTGAGTTGTTTTGTTCTAAAGATACAAACGAGCTGAAGACTTCTTTTGTATGGAAATTCACTATGGAAACCAAAATAATGGTACTCTGCACAACTGTTGACTTTCTTGCATCGGTTCTTCATTCTATAAGTCACACCTTTTCTATTTGGTAAAAGAAGAGTGAGCTCATGCTTGAACTCCCACCATATATGTTAACACTAGGATATTGTATCAAACCTCTGATCCTTCATAGTTTTCCCTTGCATTGCCTCCTTTAACTCTTCAGCTAGACCTTTGAAAAGAATGATTTTTTGGTTATATAATTTATTATGTTTTTTTGGTTGTCGAGAGGTAGAATGTAAAGTAGGCTGCTATTTTCATTATATTCATATGCAGATATTTGATATAAGTGAATATATACCTTTTGGTAGTTGAATGTGCTCTCCATTAATATCACTGATATATTTGAGCTTCAGAGAAGGATATCTATGCCATTTTGTTTTTGGTTTTTGAACAAAAGAGTGTTGTATGTGTATCGTAAAGAGGATTAAGCAGCAAAATTACCAATTTAGCAGGATGTGGCTGATACGTATAGAGTGGCTTTGCTTAGGTCTGGTGTTACTACTATTTCTTTCATTGTAAAACTGAAGTGCGGCAAAGTTTATAGATTTATCAACCATGCTTTTGGTGCCAGTAGTTTTGACTGTAGCTGTTGTGCAATTCCGTGTGTCTGTGATCTATTGTTTAAATATAACATAACATTATGAAATTGTTAGTTGTTCTCTATGTATGAGAAATTATGAAAGAACTGTCTGCTAGGGGTAAATAATCTTTTTCGCTGTTTGATAAAACAGTTAGGCCGCTACCCTCTCATATATTTTTATTCTCTATTGAAGAAATTCCTAGCCTTCAATACTATTTTCTCCATGGTTTTTATGTTGTGCATTCTACAATGCAGGATACTGAATCAACAGTTACACGAAAGTTTGATGTCGTGTGATTAGCAGAAACTGAAAGAATAAGCATTAGTCCTCTGAGAAGAGGTTGACATTATATGCCCCTTCAGGTAATCAATTTGCGTCTTTAATCTTTCTGTGTTTTTCTTTTGTTTTTTACTTTAAAATAGAAAAATAGAATAACGACAGCCTAGCTAATTCCATTTTTTGTGCATGATATATTTTGATCTCAAATGCATTTCAATGGCTCGATGTTCCATTTAATCTTTTTTCCATGTATCTTCCATTTAGACATACTGGATGACCAACTTTTCATAAACTAATAACCAAGGAAACTTATTTTAACAGTTGCAGCAGTACCTACTAATATTTGCCAATAAATTATCCATGATATGTATCTTCCATTTTATTAATTACCAAAAAATAAGGATAACAGTGGACACCCCAAACAATATCTCTGAATCTTAATTGTTCATCCTTAATGCTTGAAATGTTCCACATGATGTTTGCTGGTAGAAAGATTCAACATATATGCACTTGGAATGCCTTGGTAATTGATGATTTTGCCATTTGGAGCCCACTTAGTATGCTTTGGTAATTAGCAAAATGAAACTACTCAAGCTAAATCATTTTATCATTAACACTCTTGGCATTCTCTTGCATCCGAAGGGACCAATGATTTTGCCATTTGGGAGCTCATGCTTATGGTTAGTTGTATAGCTATAATTTCTCTGTACATACACTTTTTCCTTAGAGAATTAGAATCATTTGTTCCTGGTAGTCTCATTGTACTTGTTCATTTGTTCCTCTGGTTTTTTCTTCTCGGGTTGCTTTATTCCATATTTTGCTCATGTGCTGCAGTGCTCGCTTTTGTCTTCCCCTGATGTTCATCGTCTCAAGGCTACTGACCTAGGAGTAGTCATATGCAAGTTCTGGTTATCGCCCCTATCCTCTTTCCTGCAGGTATGCACGAATCTCTTATCCAGATTCTAGCTATACATCCTTTACTATGACAATCTCGTGCTATACTGCAAAGCATACTCTTTATATAGCTACTAATTTCGAAATGTTGTTCGCTGATTGCTCGCTGCTATCTTCGCTTCATATGGTCGCCGGCTGGACACTTGCTGCTATCTTTGATTCATAAAGCACACTATATTGCCTTTATTTTTACATGTAAATGTAAATGTTGACAAGTATATTATTCTGGTTGTTGAGTCAGTCTATTGATAATAGTTAATGTGTGCTGATTCTTATTCTCTCAATTCCTCTGAAGTCTGTACTTCCTGCTCAATTTGGAATGCATGATCAGAGAGATATGGCGAGGGAGGTGGCGAGGAAGTCGTTGGTGATCTTGAAGAATGGCAAGACGCCGAGCGATGCACCGTTGCACCAACTGCCCAAGATGCCGAGCGACGCGCAGCTGCTGCCGCTGCCCAAGAAGATGACAAGCACAAATGATGGTTTGATCTGTGTGCAGTTGCATTGTTTATTTCTTAATCAGGGGAGATCATTTTTATTAATTATTTTGACACGAACCCTATGCTTTCTGTCAAGAGATTGTTTTTGTAGTTGCCTATTTATTGTTATCTACCATTTTTTAAATCTTCTGCAGCATAGCATGTGCAGTACTATACTCCTATTATGCAAAGACTTCGGGAGGATTAGCAGTTTCAAATTCTACTATCGAGTTGTTTGCTCTTTTTGAATTACAAATGCCTACCCAAGGTGTTATTTTCTCGCATCCTAACCTTTTAAGATAATATTCAGATGAACTTCTGGATGCAACGTCCTGGGCATGTGCTTTCGAGCAATATTTGAATAAAGATATCGGCATTTTTTGTTTCCATTTCCAGCACAGCTTCCTCTAACCAATCCTATTACTATTTGTGTTCCTGAAATTTCCACTAAAGCGCGAGAGGAGCGAGGGTGGGGGTGTCGAGCTGCGACGAGGTGCCGTTCGGGCGCGATTTTTCCACTAATTTTCTATATTGCTTATTTATGCATTTGTGACCATAGCTTTCCACTTTAGCTCATAAACTGGATGGCAAAATAGAGTTTGCCCACTTCATATCTATGTTGTCTTATTAGGAAAATAGAGTTTGTTTTATAGCTGATGCTTAGGGCCAGTTCTTTTCGGCGATTCTCCCGGAATCGCCCCCCTCCCCAGCTTCTCCCAGAATCGCCACTGCATATATTTTTTACAATCCTATCTAGTTAAAGTCTAATTAGCTAGGATTGTAAAAAACATATGGAGTGGCAATTCTGGGAGAAGCTGGGGAGGGGGGCGATTCTGGTAGAATCGCCCAAAAGAACTGGCCCTTAATATGTTTTATCGACCGGTGAATGCTCAACTTTAGCTCATAAACTGGATGGCAAATGCTAATTCTGATGGGGCTTTTGCCACTTATTGTTTTATGGTTGTCTAGACAGCTGATGGCATGCTTTTTTCTTGCTTATTGTTAATTCTTTTGTACAGGGTCCCTCAGCTACTTATGCTTTGCTAGACAATGAGAGTATGTAGATAGCATGTATAGTTTTTACATTGTGTTTGCGCAGGTTGAGCTGCATCACATGATGTTTTCCTTTTACATTTATGAGTATTATAGAGTCCTTTCTTTTTCCACAAGGGGTGGTAGCTGTTCCATTTGATTCAAAGGACAAAGAGTTGATCACAAAGGGGTAGCATTCAGGATATACACACACATAAGAGTATAGAACCAAATTATATGATGTAATTGACCACTATTTCTATTAACTTCTCTTGTACACAATGTTCACGAGTTCATGTATTAAGTACATTTTATTATGTCACTTGTGTTTACATTTTTTCAATGCAAGTTTACAGCTACTCGGAGTTCCTAATTGTAGACTCAACTATCTTGACCTGCCGATGATCTAATTTGTGGCATTATTACCTTAAGAAAATATTTGCATTTAAGGAGTATAAGTTCTTACCAAATGTACTCAAATATACGGTTATTAAAAAAATACAAATATTTTCAACACGAACATGGTTTTAAACGGATCTTTGCGCCATTTGGCGCAACTGGTCATCTAGTCATTGAAATCATCATGCCTAGTTAGGGACGTTAAACAATAGCGCTTGTTGGGAGGCAACCCAATTTTATTTTTGCTCCTTGCTTTTTGTTCCTATTTAGTAATAAATTAATCATCTATCCTCTGTTATGATTGTGTTTTTTATGTTTTAATTAGTGTTTGTGTCAATAAAAGCCTTTAGGATCTTCTTGGGTGATTGTTATTTGATCTTGCTGTAAAAAACATAAAGTATGCGCTCACGAGAATAATTTTCATTTTTTACTAGAGAGCGATAAAATACCAATTCCACTTGCAGTATATTAATAAACAAATTGCTTAGGACTTCCTAATTTCTCAGGACTTTTGGAGTTACAGAAGTATTAGAAACCTACAGATTACTACAGACTGTTTTTTTTTGATAGATTCTGTTTTCTATGTGTTGTTTGCTTATTTTAATGAATCTATGAGTAGTATCGGAGGGTATGAACCATAGAGAAGTTGGAATAGAGTAGATATTACACCAATATGAATTTAGAATGAGTTCACAATAGTACCTAAGTGGTGGTTTATTTTCTTATACTAACGGAGCTTACGAGTTTTCTGTTAAGTTTTGTGTTGTGAAGTTTTCAAGTTTTGGGTGAAGATTCGATGGACTATGAATAAGGAGTGGCAAGAGCCTAAGCTTGGGGATGCCCAAGGCACCCCAAGGTAATATTCAAGGACAACCAAAAGCCTAAGCTTGGGGATGCCCCGGAAGGCATCCCCTCTTTCATCTTCTTTCATCGGTAACTTTACTTGGAGCTATATTTTTATTCACCACATAATATGTGTTTTGCTTGGAGCGTCATTTTATTTTATTTTGTTTTGCTTGTTGTTTGAACAAAATACCAAGATCTGAAATTATTAAATGTTCGAGAGTCTTCATATAGTTGCATAATTATTTGACTACTCATTGATCTTCACTTATATCTTTCGGAATAGTTTGTTGTTGCTCTAGTGCTTCACTTACATCTTTTTAGAGCACGGTGGTGGTTTTATTTTATAGAAATTGTTGAACTCTTATGCTTCACTTATATTATTTTGAGAGTCCTAAACAGCATGGTAATTTGCTTTGGTTATGAATTTAGTCCTAATATGATGGGCATCCAAGAGGGACATAATAAAAACTTTCATATAAAGTGCATTGAATACTATGAGAAGTTTGATACTTGATAATTGTTTTGAGATATGGAGATGGTGATATTAGAGTTATGCTAGTTGAGTAGTTGTGAATTTGAGAAATACTTGTGTTGAAGTTTGTGATTCCCGTAGCATGCACGTATGGTGAACCGTTATGTGATGAAGTCGGAGCATGATTTATTTATTGATTGTCTTCCTTATGAGTGGCGATCGGGGACGAGCGATGGTCTTTTCCTACCAATCTATCCCCCTAGGAGCATGCACATAGTACTTTGTTTCGACAACTAATAGATTTTTACAATAAGTATGTGAGTTGTTTATGTCTAATGTTGAGTCCATGCATTATACGCACTCTCACCCTTTCACCATTGCTAGCCTCTCTAGTACCACACAACTTTCGCCGGTACCATAAACCCACCATATACCTTCCTCAAAACAGCCACCATACTTACCTATTATGGCATTTCCATAGCCATTCCGAGATATATTGCTATGCAACTTTCCAGCGTTCCATTATTATGACACGCTTCATCATTATCGTATTGCTATGCATGATCATGTAGCTGACATTGTATTTTTGGCAAAGCCACCATTAATAATTCTTTCATACATGTCACTCATGAGTCATTGCACATCCCGGTACATCGCCGGAGCCATTCATATAGAGTCATATTTTATTCTAATTCTTGAGTTGTAAGTAAATAAAAGTGTGATGATCATCATTATTAGAGCATTGCCCCAGTGAGGAAAGGATGATGGATACTATGATTCCCCCACAAGTCGGGATGCGACTCCAGATGAAAAAAAATGAGAGAAAAAGAGAGAAGGGGCAATGCTACTATCCTTTTACCACACTTGTGCTTCAAAGTAGCACCCTGATCTTCATGATAGAGAGTCTCCTATGTTGTCACTTTCATATACTAGTGAGAATATTTCATTATAGAACTTGGCTTGTATATTCCAATGATGGGCTTCCTCAAAATTGCCCTAGGTCTTCGTGAGCAAGCGAGTTGGATGCACACCCACTAGTTTCTTTTGTTGAGCTTTCATACACTTATAGCTCTAGTGCATCCGTTTCATGGCAATCCCTACTCACTCACATTGATATCTATTGATGGGCATCTTCATAGCCCGTTGATACGCCTAGTTGATGTGAGACTATCTTTCTCCTTTTTGTCTTCTCCACAACCACCATTCTATTACATCTATAGTGCTATATTCATGGCTCATGCTCATGTATTGCGTGAAGATTGACAAAGTTTGAGAACATCAAAAGTATGAAACAATTGCTTGGCTTGTCATCAGGGTTGTGCATGATTTAAATATTTTGTGTGATGAAGATAGAGCATAGCCAGACTATATGATTTTGTAGGGATAGCTTTCTTTGGCCATGTTATTTTGAGAAGACATAAATGCTTGGTTAGTATGCTTGAAGTATTATTATTTTTTATGTCAATATTAAACTTTCGTCTTGAATCTTATGGATCTGATTATTCTTGCCACAATAACGAGAACTACATAGATAAATATGTTAGGTAGCATTCCACATCAAAAATTCTGTTCTTATCATTTACCTACTCGAGGACGAGCAGGAATTAAGCTTGTGGATGCTGATACGTCTCCAACGTATCTATAATTTTTTATTGTTCCATGCTAATTATCCGTTTTGGATGTTTATGGGCTTTATTATACACTTTTATATTTTTTTGGTACTAACCAATTAACCTAGAGCCCAGCGTTAGTTTCTGTTTTTTCCTTGTATCAGTGTTTCGCAGAAAAGGAATATCAAACGGAGTCCAAACGGAATGAAACCTTCGGGAGAGTTATTTTTGGAACGGAAGCAATCTAGGAGACTTGGAGTATACGTCAGGCAATCAACGAGGCTTCCACGAGGCAGGGGGCACGCCCACCCCCTTGGGCGCACCCTCCACCCTCGTGGGCCCCTCGTTGCTCCACCGACGTACTTCTTTCGCCTATATATGTCCATATACCCTAAAAACACCGAGGAGAAGAATAGATCGGGAGTTCCGCCGCCAGAAGCCTCCGTAGCCACCGAAAATCAATATAGACCCGTTCCGGCACCCTGCCGGAGGGGGAATCCCTCTCCGGTGGCCATCTTCATCATCCCGGTGCTCTCCATGACGAGGAGGGAGTAGTTCTCCCTCGGGGCTGAGGGTATGTACCAGTAGCTATGTGTTTGATCTCTCTCTCTCTCTCTCTCTCGTGTTCTTGAGGTGATACGATCTTGATGTACCGCGAGCTTTGCTATTATAGTTGGATGTTATGATGTTTCTCCCCCTCTACTCTCTTGTGATGAATTGAGTTTTCCCTTTGAGTTATCTTATCGGATTGAGCCTTTAAGGATTTGAGAACACTTGATGTATGTCTTGCACGTTCTTATCTGTGGTAACAATGGGATATCACGTGATCCACTTGATGTATGTTTTGGTGATCAACTTGTGAGTTCCGTGACCTCGTGAACTTATGCATAGGGGTTGGCACACATTTTCGTCTTGACTCTCCGGTAGAAACTTTGGGGCATTCTTTGAGGTTCTTTGTGTTGGTTGAATAGATGAATCTGAGATTGTGTGATGCATATCGTATAATAATACCCACGGATACTTGAGGTGACATTGGAGTATCTGACATTAGGGTTTTGGTTGATTTGTGTATTAAGGTGTTATTCTAGTACGAACTCTATGATAGATTGAACGGAAATAATAGCTTCATGTTATTTTACTATGGACTCTTGAATAGATCGATCAAAAAGGATAACTTTGAGGTGGTTTCGTACCCTACCATAATCTCTTCATTTGTTCTCCGCTATTAGTGACTTTGGAGTGACTCTTTGTTGCATGTTGAGGGATAGTTATATGATCCAATTATGTTATTATTGTTGAGAGAACTTGCACTAGTGAAAGTATGAACCCTAGGCCTTGTTTCAACGCATTGCAATACCGTTTTCGCTCACTTTTATCATTAGTTACCTTGCTGTTTTCTATTTTTTTCAGATTACGAAAATCATTATCTACCATCCATATTGCACTTGTACCACCATCTATTCACCGAACTACTGCACCTATACAATTTGCCATTGTATTGGGTGTGTTGGGGACACAAGAGACTCTTTGCTATTTGGTAGCTGGGTTGTTTGAGAGAGACCATCTTCATCCTACGCCTCCCACAGATTGGTAAACCTTAGGTCATCCACTTGAGGGAAATTTGCTACTGTCCTACAAACCTCTACACTTGGAGGCCCAACAACGTCTACAAGAAGAAGGTTGTGTAGTAGATATCAGTGCATCTTATTTTGCTTAGTACGGCGGTAGCATTATAAGATGATCCCTCACTAAATTTCAAGGTATAAGTGTTCTCCCTGAGTATGCACCGTTGCTACAGTTCGTCGTGCCGAGACACCACATGATGTTCAGGAGTGATAAGCTCTACGTTCACATACAACGGGTGCAAGCCAGTTTTTCACGTGCAGAATACTCGGCTTAAACTTGACGAGCCTAGCATGTGCAGATATGGCCTCGGAACACTGAGACCGAAAGGTCGAATGTGAATCATATAGTAGATATAATCAACATAGTGATGTTCACCATTGAAAACTACTCCATCTCACGTGATGATCGAACATAGTTTAGTTGATATGGATCACGTGATCATTTAGATGACTAGAGCGATGTATATCTAAGTGGGAGTTCTTAAGTAATTTGATTAATTGAAGTTTAATTTATCATGAACTTAGTACCTGATAGTTTTTGCATATCTATGTTGTTGTAGATCAATGGCCCATGCTACCGTTCCCTTGAATTTTAATGCGTTCCTAGAGAAAGCTAAGTCGAAAGATGATGGTAGCAACTACATGGACTGGGTCCGTAACTTGAGGATTATCCTCATTGCTGCACAGAAGAATTACGTTCTGGAAGCACCGCTAGGTACAAGACCCGTTGCAGTGGCAACTCCAAACGTTATGAACGTCTAGCAGAGCAAAGCTGATGACTACTCGATAGTTCAGCGTGCCATGCTTTACGGCTTAGAATCGGGACTTCAAAAACGTTTTGAACGTCATAGAGCATATGAGATGTTCCAGGAGTTGAAGCCAATATTTCAAGCAAATGCCCGAGTTGAGAGATATGAAGTCTCAACAAGTCCTATAGCTGCAAAATGGAGGAGAATAGTTCTCTCAGTGAACACATACTCAGAATGTCTGGGTACCACAACCACTTGACTCAACTGGGAGTTAATCTTCCTAATGATAGTGTCATTGACATAGTTCTTCAATTAGTGCCACCAAGCTATAAAGGCTTAGTGATGAACTATAATATGCAAGGGATGGAGGATACTATTCTTGAGCTCTTCGCAATGCTAAAGGCTGTGGAGGTAGAAATCAAGAAGGAGCTTCCAGAACGTAGGGGGAGCAAACTCAACGAAATAACTATCATGTGAGGCATACTCCAATTGAAAATTAAAATCAAGATGACAAGTTTCATGGATATCATTATTATTTATAGCATACAAGTCATCACAATAATCATCATAGATAGCAACTTTGTTCTCATAATCAATTGGAACCTCTTCCAAAATAGTGGATTCATCACTAAATAAAGTCATGACCTCTCCAAATCCACTTTCATCAGTATAATCATCATAAATAGGAGTCATGCGATCATCATAATAAATTTTCTCATCAAAATTTGGGGACAAAAAAAATATCATCTCCATCAAACATAGCTTCCCCAAGCTTGCAGCTTTGCATATCATTAGCATCATGGATATTCAAAGAATTCATACTAACAACATTGCAATCATGCTCATCATTCAAATATTTAGTGCCAAACATTCTAATGCATTTTTGTAGTTTTCTTTTATAGACTAAACTAGTGATAAAACAAGAAATAAAAAGATTCGATTGCAAGATCTAAAGATATACCTTCAAGCGCTAACCTCCCCGACAACGGCGCCAGAAAAGAGCTTGATGTATACTACACAACCTTCTTCTTGTAGACGTTGTTGGGCCTCCAAGTGCAGAGGTTTGTAGGACAATACAAAATTTCCCTCAACTGGATGACCTAAGGTTTATCAATTCGTGGGAGGCGTAGGATGAAGATGGTCTCTCTCAAACAACCCTGCAACCAAATAACAAAGAGTCTCTTGTGTCCCCAACACACCCAATACAATGGTAAAGTGTACAGGTGGATTAGTTCGGCGAAGAGATGGTGATACAAGTGCAATATGGATGGTCGATATAGGTTTTTGTAATCTGAAAATATAAAAACAGCAAGGTAACTAATGATAAAAGTGAGCACAAACGGCATTGCAATGATAGGAAACAAGGCCTAGGGTTCATACTTTCACTAGTGCAAGTTCTCTAAACAATAATAACATAATTGGATCATATAACTATCCCTCAACATGCAACAAAGAGTCACTCCAAAGTCACTAATAGCGGAGAACAAACGAAGAGATTATGGCAGGGTGCGAAACCATCTCAAAGTTATCCTTTCTGATCGATCTATTCAAGAGTCCGTAGTAAAATAACATGAAGCTATTCTTTCCGTTCAATCTATCCTAGAGTTCATACTAGAATAACACCTTAAGACACAAATAAACCAAAACCCTAATGTCACCTAGATACTCCAATGTCACCTCAAGTATATATGGTTATGATTATACGATATGCATCACACAATCTCAGATTCATCTATTCAACCAATACAAAGAACTTCAAAGAGTGCCCCAAAGTTTCTACCGGAGAGTCAAGACGAAAACGTGTGCCAACCCCTATGCATAAGTTCACGAGGTCACGGAACTCGCAAGTTGATCACCAAAACATACATCAAGTGGATCACGTGATATCCCATTGTCACCATAGATAAGCACATGCAAGACATACATCAAGTGTTCTCAAATCCTTAAAGACTCAATCCGATAAGATAACTTCAAAGGGAAAACTCAATTCGTCACAAGAGAGTAGAGGGGGAGAAACATCATAAGATCCAACTATAATAGCAAAGCTCGCGATACATCAAGATCGTGCCATATCGAGAACACGAGAGAGAGAGAGAGAGAGAGAGATCAAACACGTAGCTACTGGTACACACCCTGAGCCCAGAGGGATAACTACTCCCTCCTCGTCATGGAGAGCGCTGGGATGATGAAGATGGCCACCGGAGAGGGATTCCCTCTCTGACAGGGTGCCGGAACAGGGTCCCGATTGGTTTTTGGTGGCTACAGAGGCTTGCGGCAGCGGAACTCTCGATCTATTCTGCTCCTCGATGTTTTTAGGGTATAAGGACATATATAGGCGAAAGAAGTCGGTCAGGGGAGCCACGAGGTTCCCATGAGGGTGGGAGCGCCCCCAGGGAGTAGGGCACGCCTCCCTGCCTCGTGGCTTCCTTGAAGCTTCCCTGACGTCTACTCCAACTCTCCTACGTTGCTTCCGTTCCAAAAATAACTCTCCCGAAGGTTTCATTCCGTTTAGACTCCATTTGATATTCCTTTTCTTCGAAACACTGAAATAGGCAATAAAACAGCATTTTGGGCTGGGCCTCCGGTTAATAGGTTAGTCCCAAAAATAATATAAAAGTGTATAATAAAGCCCATAAACATCCAAAACGGGTAATATAATAGCATGGAACAATAAAAATTATAGATACGTTGGAGACGTATCAAGCATCCCCAAGCTTAATTCCTGCTCATCCTCGAGTAGGAAAATGATAAAAACAGAATTTTTGATGTGGAATGCTACCTAACATATTTATCCATGTAATTCTATTTATTGTGGCAAGAATATTCAGATCCATAAGATTCAAGACAAAAGTTTAATATTGACATAAAAATAATAATACTTCAAGCATACTAACAAAGTAATCATGTCTTCTCAAAATAACATGGCTAAAGAAAGCTATCCCTACAAAATCACATAGTCTGGCTATGCTCTATCTTCATCACACAAAATATTTAAATCATGCACAACCCCGATGACAAGCCAAGCAATTGTTTCATACTTTTGATGTTCTCAAACTTTTGCAATCTTCATGCAATACATGAGCATGAGCCATGGACATAGCACTATAGGTGGAATAGAATGGTGGTTGTGGAGAAGACAAAAAGGAGAAGATAGTCACATCAACTAGGCGTATCAATGGGCTATGGAGATGCCCATCAATAGATATCAATGTGAGTGAGTAGGGATTGCCATGCAACGGATGCACTAGAGCTATAAGTGTATGAAAGCTCAACAAAAGAAACTAAGTGGGTGTGCATCCAACTTGCTTGCCCACGAAGACCTAGGGCAATTTGAGGATGACCATCATTGCAATATACAAGCCAAGTTCTATAATGTAAAATTCCCACTAGTTTATGAAAGTGACAACATATATAGGAGACTCTCTATAATGAAGATCATGGTGCTACTTTGAAGCACAAGTGTGGAAAAAGGATAGTAACATTGTCCCTTCTCTCTTTTTCTCTCATTTTTTTTATTTGGGCCTTCTCCTTTTTTATGGCATCTTTTTTATTTTTTCGTCCAGAGTCGCATCCCGACTTGTGGGGGAATCATAGTCTCGATCATCCTTTCCTCACTAGGACAATGCTCTAATAATGATGATCATCACACTTTTATTTACTTACAACTCAGGAATTACAACTCGATACTTAGAATAGAATATGACTATATGAATGCCTCTAGCGGTGTACCGGGCTGTGCAATGACTCATGAGTGACATGTATCAAAGAATTATGAACGGTGGCTTTGCCACAAATACGATGTCAACTACATGGTTATGCAAAGCAATATGATAATGATGGACCGTGTCGTAATAAACAGAATGGTGGAAAGTTGCATGGAAATATATCTCGGAATGGCTATGGAATGCCATAATAGGTAGGTATGGTGGCTGTTTTGAGGAAGGTATATGGTGGGTGTATGATACTGGCAAAAGGTGCGCGGTATTAGAGAGGCTAGCAATGGTGGAAGGGTGAGAGTGCGTATAATCCATGGACTCAACATTAGTCATAAAGAACTCACATACTTATTGCAAAAATCTATTAGTTATCGAAACGAAGTACTACACGCATGCTCCTAGGGGGATAGATTGGTAGGAAAAGACCATCGCTCGTCCCCGACCGCCACTCATAAGGAAGACAATCAAAAATTAAATCATGCTCCGACTTCATCACATAATGGTTCACCATACGTGCATGCTACGGAAATCACAAACTTTAACACAAGTATCTCTCAAATTCACAACTACTCAACTAGCATGACTCTAATATCACCATCTTCATATCTCAAAACAATCATCAAGTAATCAAACTTCACATAGTATTCAATACACTTTATATGAAAGTTTTTATTATACCCATCTTGGATGCCCATCATATTAGGACTAGTTTCATAACCAAAGCAAATTACCATCCTGTTTAAGACTCTCAAAATAATATAAGTGAAGCATGAGAGGTAATCTATTTCTCCAAAATAAAACCACTGCCGTGCTCTAAAAAGATATAAGTGAAGCACTAGAGCAAATGACAAACTACTCCGAAAGATATATGTGAAGATCAATGAGTAGTCAAATAAATGTGCAACTATGTGAAGACTCTCTAACATGTAATAATTTAAGATCTTGGTGTTTCATTCAAATATAAAGCAAAACAAAATAAAATAAAATGACGCTTGAAGCAAAACACATATCATGTGGTGAATAAAAATATAGCTCCAAGCAAAGTTACCGATGAACGAAGACGAAAGAGGGGATGCCTTTCGGGGCATCCCCAAGCTTAGGCTCTTGGTTGTCATTGAATATTACCTTGGGGTGCCTTGGTAATCCCCAAGCTTAGGCTCTTTCCACTCCTTATTCCATAGTCCATCGAATCTTTACCCAAAACTTGAAAACTTCACAACACAGAACTTAACAGAAAACTCGTAGGCTCCGTTAGTATAAGAAAATAAACCACCACTTAAGGTAGTGTAATGAAATAATTATTTATTTATATTGGTGTTAAACCTACTGTATTCCAACTTCTCTATGGTTCATACACTCAAATACTAGCCATAGATTCATCAAAATAAGCAAACAACACACGAAAAACAGAATCTATCAAAAACAGAACAGTCTATAGTAGTCTGTAGTAATCTGTAGGTTTCGAATACTTCTGAACCCCAAAAATTCTAAAATAAATTTCTGGACGTGATTATTTTATCTATTAATCATCTTCAAAAAGAATTAACTAAATAGCACTCTCCATAAAAAAATGGCAGCAAATCTTGTGAGCGCTAAAGTTTCTGTTTTTTACAGCAAGATAGCAAAGACTTTCCCCAAGTCTTCCCAAATGTTCTATTTGGCACAAACACTAATTAAAAGCATAAAACCACATCTAAACAGAGGCTAGATGAATTATTTATTACTAAATAGGAGCGAAAGTCAAAGAACAAAAATAAAATTGGGTTGCCTCCCAACAAGCGCTATCGTTTAACGCCCCTAGCTAGGCATGATGATTTCAATGATGCCCACATAAAAGATAAGAATTGAAACATAAAGAGAGAATCATGAAGAATATGACTAGCACATTTAAGTCTAAACCACTTCCTATGCATAGGGATTTTGTGAGCAAACAATTTATGGGAACAAGAATCAACTTGCATAGGAAGGTAAAGCAAGCATAACTTCAAGATTTTCAACACATAAAGAGGAAACTTGATATTATTGCAATATGTAAAAGCATATGTTCCTCTCTCATAGTAATTTTAAGTAGCATCATGAATGAATTCAATAATATAACCATCACATAAAGCATTATTTTCATGATCCGTAAGCATAGAAAATTTATTACTCTCCACATAAGCAAATCTATTCTCATCAATAGTAGTGGGAGCAAACTCAACGAAATAACTATCATGTGAGGCATAATCCAATTGAAAATTAAAATCATGATGACAAGTTTCATGGATACCATTATTATTTATAGCATACAAGTCATCACAATAATCATCATAGATAGCAAGTTTGTTCTCATAATCAATTGGAACCTCTTCCAAAATAGTGGATTCATCACTAAATAAAGTCATGACCTCTCCAAATCCACTTTCATCAATATAATCATCATAAATAGGAGGCATGCTATCATGATAATAATTTTTCTCATAAAAACTTGGGGGACAAAAAATATCATCTTCATCAAACATAGCTTCCCCAAGCTTGTGGCGTTGCATACCATTAGCATCATGGATATTCAAAGAATTCATACTAACAACATTGCAATCATGCTCATCATTCAAATATTTAGTGCCAAACATTCTAATGCATTCTTCTTCTAGCACTTGAGCACAATTATCGGAATTCTTATTCTCATGAAAGATATTAAAAAGATGAAGCATATGAGGTACCCTAAATTCCATTTTTTGTAGTTTTCTTTTATAGACTAAACTAGTGAAAAGACAAGAAACAAAAAGATTCGATTGCAAGATCTAAAGATATAGCTTCAAGCGCTAACCTCCCCGGCCACGACGCCAGAAAAGAGCTTCATGTCTACTACACAACCTTATTCTTGTAGACGTTGTTGGGCCTCCAAGTGCAGAGGTTTGTAGGACAGTAGCAAATTTCCCTCAACTGGATGACCTAAGGTTTATGTGTAACATCCCAAATTTCTAATTTGGAATGTTATGCATTAGATCATCATTTCATATTATATTTTATTGCATTTTGGCTTGATCCTTGAAATTTTACGCAACTCAAGGACCCACGGAGAGAGTTGGGGATTTCATTATTTTCATATTTGAGTTTTCTCAAATTTTGAAAAGAGGATCGTTTGATTTTAATTATTTTCTCTTCGAATATTTCTTTAATGAAAATAAAAGAGAGGGGATAAAATGACTTCCCCAAAATAAAGAAATATTGGATATTTAATATTGAAAATCAAACAAGATTTTATGCGGAGTTTTTATCACTATTTTATTGAATTAGGAAAAATATGTGTTTTTCAAAATTGCATTAGAGGCCCAAATAAATGTTCACCTTGTCTGTTAGATTTTTAGAGGACGGGGAAAATTTATTTCAGGATTTTGGGAGTCCGTTTAGCATTCCTTTTCTTTGTTTTTCTGAGCTGAATTTTTTTTAAAGTCAACCGACCTAACCGGGCCGTGTCCGCCTCGGACACTAGCCCGGCCGGCCCTTTAAAGCCGCGGAGGCCCGAGCCGCCAGCACCCAGCACCCAAACCCTAGTGCCCGCCCTGCCTCGTAATCCGTGCCACCACTGCCGCCGGATTCATCGCCGCCGCCTTGCCGCCGTCCCCGGAGTCGCCGCCGACCTCGCCGGACCTCGCCGAGGTAGCCCGCCACCGCTGGTTTTCTTTTGTTTTTTTTGAAACCCTAGATTTAGATCGGTTTTATTTTTTTCCACTTTATTTGTTTAGCGAACGCCCGTTCGTACGTTCGTTTTAATGAAAGGTTTCCGCCCGTTAGCCACAGACAACGGACGTTCGCTCGTTAGCATGTTCGTTAGTTTTTCTTTTTCCACGATTTTTCCGCGAATATTTTCGATCACGATTCCTGCCCTAATCTTCGTTCTAGTATAATTTTTCGCTCTCTTATCGGAATCAGGCAATTCAAGCGCATAGATCTTCGTTTCGAAGCCCTCTTTTTGTTTAACCAACTTGAACAAGATTTTGCTACTATAAAATTTGACTTAAGTCTAGATTAGTAAATGGATCTTGTTTCTTTCGCAGTTTGAGTTTCGTTGATTCATTTGGTTTGATTCTTTTTGCAAACCGGAGTTCTTAAGTTGAACTTTCTGGTTAGATTTCTTATTTGAGTTTTACCCATGCTTCTAGTTGAGTGCTTATTGTATGCTTGTTTGTTTGCGATAGAGTACCCGGAGTGCGAAGCGTACTACTACGAGTCTCTAGGTTTCACGGATCATCATCATGGCAAGTAACACTTTGATCATACTCTTTTATTACCCAGTTTTATTGCATTAGATTAATCCTCAAACAATTGCATGGTTAGGATCTAATTAATGTGTGGGTTTTCGGAAGTAGATGAGGTAGTACCTATTCACCTGTTTATTTTCAAACCCTTGGGAGTTACTTCTACGTTATGCTTATATTGCTATGCTATGCTCGTAGACGTGGATCGGGTTTGAGAGTATTCATTACAGATGTGAGTTATTAATTAATGGTTCAACTTAAGGTGGCAACTTAAATACACATCTGGTTGGATTGCTTGTGGGCACCTGGAGAATCCAGTGTTGTCCTAGGATATCCCGGAGGACCCGTGTGATCATCCTATGGCCCGCCACCCAGGCTCAAAGGGATCATAAGATTATTCATACTAGAAACTTCTGTGTGCAGCCACAAGCCATTATGGGCTCTGGAATAGTTGAGTAAGTTGTGTGAAGCTCTCGAAGAGGTAGACTAGCAGATGTAGTGGGTTGTAGGTGGTACGGTCTATCCAGAGTAGAGAGTTAATGCTTCAGAAAGTCTGTGTCTCAAATCTCCAACCATGGATGTATTCGAGTCTTGTGGGGAAAAGTGCGCAAACCTCTGGAGAGTGTATAAACTAATCATGGTTAGCCATGTCCCCGGTTATGGACATCTTGAGTATCTGGTTCTTCGATTATCATGTTGATCTCATCACTCTTAATATAATTTGATTGGGTTTAATGATGATGTTTAATTGGGATTGAGTTGGAGGGACCTTCTCAATGTTTAACAACTACCATGATAGTTAAACAAATTTATTCCTTTGTTGTAGGGAAAAATTGGCTTTCCTCAAAAACATATTAACCATACAGCTCCACCAGTCAAATATGCATGTAGTGATAGCATTTATTCTATTCATTACTCTTGTGTTACCTTGCCAGCATATTCCATGTGCTGACCCGTTTCGGACTGCAACGTTCATGTTGCAGACTTTTCAGATGACGAGTAAGGAGCCATAGGTCGTTGTATTTCACTCAGTGATGTCATTGGAGTTGATGGACTCATTTTATCTTCCAAGCCTTCCGTTGTTATCGTTTTAGATGGCCTTAAGCCATATTTATTGTAATAAGTTCTCTTTTGAGACATTTGATGTAATAAGTGTGTGATTGCTACTCTGTTATAAATCCTCAAGTACTATGCGTGTCAGCATTACCGATCCAGGGATGACACTGATGCACAGAGATCAGACTGTTTGAGGTTTGGTCGCTACAAGATGGTATCAAAGCACACGCTGACTGTAGGACACGACCACTAAGCTAAAACCCTAGATCACTACTCTCTTCTCGTTTCTGACTCATCTCCCTTTTCTACTCTCTAGGATGGCGGATGCAAGGAACAAGTTTGCTCAACCGGATGAAGATACGCCTTTTGGACGACACTTGAACGAAGTTACTAGATACCTGAACATCGGAATACCAAGCTTCATCGGGACCTACAATGCCACTTTACCAGAAGAGGAGCGCTGGATGATTAGAGTTCAAGTTCCAGGAAGGACGTTCGCGCCAGTCACTGAGCCCATAGAGTTTTCCTTTGATGCACCAACCTCGAGTCTAGGCAAGAGCATGGCAACCCACATCACCATGGGACGCATTGGAGAAGTTTACCACAAGGATCTCAAGGATACTATCTACCAGATTTGTGGGCGCCGAGATGAGCAATGGGACATGATCAGCACCAGGAAGGATAGGTCCATTGCAGCTTTCATCTAGGAGTTAAATCAGCACATTCGTCGCCAGGAGAACCAGATGCGCGCAGGCATGATAGATCTGAAGAAGGCAATAACCAGGATCACAGAGCTGGAGGAAGAACTCAAGTCTACACACGATGGATACGAGGAGGAAATGACGATATTAGTGGAGAAGAATGATGATCTGACAAGGAAGCTAGGAGTATTCATGGGAGACCCCACGCTAGGAGGAGAAGACGACGATTCGACTTGCCCGGAGAACTACATCATCATCGACGACACCGACTCGGACCCCGACGATAGTGATGATGACTTTGTTGATGAAGCTGGAGCGGATATTATGGAGTCTTCCACCGATCAATTTTTCTAGTCGACCACCATATCAGTAGTAGTATTCCCCCATGTATATAAATTAGTCCGAGCACTTTTGTAACGATAGTTAGACCGATTGTATGCCCTTGTTTGAATTGATTGAAGTGATATGATTGTGTTTGTCTCATGTGCATATGGGTAGTGCTTTCTCACTAGACCTCATTCTATTCTATTCTCTTCCCTCTAAACCCTAAGATGCCTCCGAGACGTGACCCCAGATTTACGTTCCCACCGGAGCTCACTCAGTTGATCCAGCAGCAGAATGCCTTGATGTAGTTGTTAGTTCAGATCAAGGCAACAACAACAACAACCCACCACCACCACCTCCGGTTGACAACTTAGCCCATTTTCTGAGATTGTAGCCGCCAGTGTTTTCCAGTAGCACCGAACTGATAGTTGCAGATGATTGGCTCCGCAGGATTGGGAGGGAGTTGACCATTGCAGGATGCACAGATGCTAAGAAGGTGCGTTTTTCCATGCACCAATTGGATGGACTAGCAGCCTCATGGTGGGAGAATTACACATCCACTTTTCCTATAGCCAATTTCACTTGGGACCAGTTTCAGTAGGCCTTTCGCACTGCCCATGTATCAGTAGGCGCTATGGCCATGAAGAAGCACGAGTTTCGCAACTTACGCTAAGGAGGACGCACCATTGGCCACTATGTGGATGACTTTAGTAAACTAGCACGTTATGCCCCAGATGACGTTGCCACAGATGCCGCGAAGCAGGAGAAGTTTCTGGAAGGACTGAATGATGAGCTGAGCATGCACTTGATGGTAGCAACTTTCACTAACTACCAGGAGTTGGTAGATAGAGCTCTCATGATTGAAGGGAAGAAGCAGCAGATTGACAACCGCAAGAGGACGTATGGACAAGGGAAATACAATTTTGGAGCTCGGCAGAGACCCCGCTTTACCCCGAACTCGGGAGGACCCCTTCAACATAACCATGGAGGTCACAACCACAATGGAGGGATTCCGCACAACCATAGTGGCCCCAGGAATGGGAATGGTAATGGAGGAAGCAACGGCCAAAACCGTACCAACCCGGCAACACACGCCAAGAAGGATCTAAGTCACATTACTTGCTTCAAGTGCGGGAAGAATGGACATTATGCCATGAAATGTTCTGAAGCAAAGAATGGGAATGGCAATGGAAGCTCTGGGAAGAAGCCCAGCCCTTTTAACAGGGGACAAGTGAACCATGTGAACGTGGAGGAGGTTGAAGCGCAACCGGATGCAGTAATAGGTATGTTTATGATTAAGTCATTTACTGCAATCGTTCTTTTTGATACTGGTGCATCGCATTCATACATATCAAGGGGATTTGTGGAAAAGTTTAAACTGCCAACCCAAGCCCTTAGGACACCCATGTTAGTAACCTCGCGAGGAGCGGAGTATATGGCTAGCCTATGGTGTGATCGGTTACCCTTAAGGATTGGTAGCTACATGTTCCCCTCAGACCTAATAGTATTGGAGTCACAAGGACTGGATGTGATATTAGGCATGGATTGGTTATCGAAGTATGGAGGGAACATTGACTGCGCCAGTAAGTCGATTTTTCTTACCACCCCAGAAGGAAGAAGGATCAAGTATGTATCCCGGCATGTGTCGAATAGGACTCAAGTGAATTCCTTATCAGGAGTTGTACAGGAGGAAGTACCACTGGTGAAGGATTTCCCGGATGTATTTCCAAAAGAGTTGCCAGGCATGCCGCCGGATAGATACATTGAGTTTTTGATCGAGCTTTTGCTAGACACAGGGCCAATATCTAAGAGACCGTATAGGATGCCCACTAAGGATTTAGAGGAAATTAAGAAACAAATTAAGGAGTTACTGGATAAAGGCTATATTTGCCCAAGCTCGTCACCTTGGGGATCACCAGTGCTTCTAGTGGAGAAGAAGGATGGATCGTTGAGGATGCTTGTTGATTATCGAGGATTGAATGAAGTGACGATCAAGAACAAGTACCCACTGGCGATGATAAATGACTTGCTTGACCAACTACAAGGAGCTAAGGTGTTTTCCAAGATCGATTTGCGATCAGGGTACCACCAGCTGAAGATTCGAGAGCAGGATATACCCAAGATAGCTTTTACCAGATGGTACAGGCTATATGAGTATACCGTTATGTCATTTGGTCTGACTAACGCACCTGCCTACTTTATGAACATGATGAACAAGGTGTTTATGGAGTTTTTGGATAAGTTCGTCGTGGTGTTCATCGACGATATCCTGGTCTACTCGAAGAATGAAGAGGAGCATAAGGAGCATTTGCGTTTGCTACTTGGGAAGCTCAGAGAACATCAGCTATACGCCAAGTTCGGCAAGTGTGAGTTTTGGTTGAAGGAAGTTGGATTCCTCAGACATTTTATATCCGGAGAAGGAATAGCCGTAGACCCTACCAAGGTCATCACAGTGACAAATTGGGAAGCCCCCACGTCAGTTGGAGAGATCCGGAGTTTTCTTGGACTCGCAGGATACTACGGGAGGTTCAGTGAGAATTTCTCGAAGATTGCAAAGCCCATGACGGAGTTGTTGAAGAAGGACACCAAGTTCAAATGGACTGAGGAATGTGAGGCCAGTTTTCAAGAATTGAAGAAACGCTTGGTTACAGCTCCAGTGTTGATACTCCCAGATCAACGCAAGGATTACCTGGTGTATTGCGATGCTTCTCGTTGAGGACTTGGAGCAGTGCTTATGCAGGAAGGAAGAGTTGTTTCTTATGCCTCACGACAGCTTAAACCCCATGAGTTGAATTATGCCACCCATGATTTGGAGTTAGCAGCTGTAGTGCATGCGTTGAAGACATGGAGACATTTTCTCATCGGAAACCATTGCGAGGTGTACACAGATCACAAGAGTTTGAAGTATATCTTCACGCAGAAGGAGTTGAATCGCAGGCAAAGGAGATGGTTAGAGCTCATTAAGGATTATTGTAACATCCCAATTTTTATTAAATTTGGATGTTAATAGAATCATTCAATGCATATCATATTTCTTTGCATTTTTGGAGTTTTTAAAAAAATATTCAAATAATATTTTCCACTCGAGAAAAACAAATGAGAGGGGATAAGATGACTTCCTCAAAATATAAAAGAGTGGGAAATTTTATTTCGAATATTATTTGAAGTTTTGGAGTTTATTTGGTATTTTTTTTATCTGCAAAAAGTGCATTAATTGCATTAGGAAATATTTTCAAAATGTTCTGTGCTTAAGTTAATGTTCATTAGGCTTTAAATATTGCATAGTTTTTTTATAAATTATTGTGGTGTTTTTATTAATTCTTTTGAATTAATTATGACCACTTTAGTGTTCTGTTTAAAAAAAAACACGCACGCACTCACCCGCCTGGACCGAAACCAGTTCGGCCCAGGGACGCGCGCGCCTAGCCGGCGCGCCAGGCCAGCCAGCCCACTGGCCATTCGGCCCCAGGCCAGCCCCAGCGCCCGACGCTTTCCGCCCGGTCGACCGCCCGCGCCCGCCCTCGCTCGCT
>NC_057800.1:436842134-436856135 GCF_018294505.1 Triticum aestivum
CGAACTTTGGCAACGGTGCATACTCAGGGAGAACACTTCTTGATAATTTAGTGAGAGATCATCTTATAATGCTACCGTCAATCAAAGCAAGATAAGATGCATAAAAGGATAAACATCACATGCAATCAATATAAGTGATATGATATGGCCATCATCATCTTGTGCTTGTGATCTCCATCTCCGAAGCACCGTCATGATCACCATCGTCACCGGCGCGACACCTTGATCTCCATCGTAGTATCGTTGTCGTCTCGCCAATCTTATGCTTCCACGACTATCACTACCGTTTAGTAATAAAGTAAAGCATTACATCGCGATTGCATTGCATACAATAAAGCGACAACCATATGGCTCCTGCCAGTTGCCGATAACTTGGTTACAAAACATGATCATCTCATACAATAAAATTCAGCATCATGCCTTGACCATATCACATCACAACATGCCCTACAAAAACAAGTTAGACGTCCTCTACTTTGTTGTTGCATGTTTTTACGTGGCTGCTACGGGCTTAAGTAAGAACCAATCTCACCTACGCATCAAAACCACAACGATAGTTTGTCAAATAGACTCCGTTTTAACCTTCGCAAGGACCGGGCGTAGCCATACTTGGTTCAACTAAAGTTGGAGAGGCAGTCGCCCGCAAGCCATCTCTGTGCAAAGCACGTCGAGGGAACCGGTCTCGCGTAAGCGTACGCGTAAGGTTGGTCCGGGTCGTCTCGTCCAACAATACCGCCGAACCAAAGTATGACATGCTGGTAGGCAGTATGACTTGTATCGTCCACAACTCACTTGTGTTCTACTCGTGCATATAACGTCAACATAAATAACCTAGGCTCTGATACCACTGTTGGGTTTCGTAGTAATTTCAAAAAAAATTCTACGCACACGCAAGATCATGTGATGCATAGCAACGAGAGGGAGAGTATTGTCTACGTACCCTACGCAGACCGACTGCGGAAGCGATGACACGACGTAGAGGAAGTAGTCGTACGTCTTCACGATCCAACCGATCAAGCACCGAAACTACGGCACCTCCGAGTTCGAGCACACGTTCAGCTCGATGACGATCCCCGGACTCCGATCCAGCAAAGTGTCGGGGAAGAGTTCTGTCAGCACGACGGCGTGGTGACGATCTTGATGAACTACAGCAGCAGGGCTTCGCCTAAACTCCGCTACAGTATTATCGAGGAATATGGTGGCAGGGGGCACCGCACACGGCTAAGGGATTGATCATGTGGATCAACTTGTGTCAACTTGTGTGTTTAGAGGTGCCCATGCCTCCGTATATGAAGGAGGAGAGGAGGGGAGGCTGGCCGGCCAAGGTGGGGAGGCGCAGGAGAGTCCTACTCCCTCTGGGAGTAGGATTCCCCCTCCAATCCTAGTCCAACTAGGATTCCTCGAAGGGGAAAAGAGGAGGAGGGGGCCGGCCACCTCTCCTAGTCCTAATAGGACTAGGGGAAGGGGGGGCGCGCAGCCCATCTAGGGCAGCCCCTTCTCTTTTCCACTAAGGCCCACTATGGCCCAAATAGCTCCCGGGGGGTTCCGGTAACCCTCTCGGTATTCCGGTAAAATCCCGATTTCACCCGGAACACTTCCGATATCCAAATATAGGCTTCCAATATATCAATCTTTATGTCTCGACCATTTCGAGACTCCTCGTCATGTCCGTGATCACATCCGGGACTCCGAACAACCTTCGGTACATCAAAATGCATAAACTCATAATATAACTGTCATCGTAACCTTAAGCGTGCGGACCCTACGGGTTCGAGAACAATGTAGACATGACCGAGACACGTCTCCGGTCAATAACCAATAGCGGGACCTGGATGCCCATATTGGCTCCTACATATTCTACGAAGATCTTTATCGGTCAGACCGCATAACAACATACGTTGTTCCCTTTGTCATCGGTATGTTACTTGCCCGAGATTTGATCGTCGGTATCCAATACCTAGTTCAATCTCGTTACCGGCAAGTCTCTTTACTCGTTCCGTAATACATCATCTCACAACTAACATATTAGTTGTAATGCTTGCAAGGCTTATGTGATGTGTATTACCGAGAGGGCCCAGAGATACCTCTCCGAAAATCGGAGTGACAAATCCTAATCTCGAAATACGCCAACCCAACATCGACCATTGGAGACACCTGTAGTACTCCTTTATAATCACCCAGTTACGTTGTGACGTTTGGTAGTACCCAAAGTGTTCCTCCGGTAAACGGGAGTTGCATAATCTCATAGTCATAGGAACATGTATAAGTCATGAAGAAAGCAATAGCAACATACTAAACGATCGGGTGCTAAGCTAATGGAATGGGTCATGTCAATCAGATCATTCTACTAATGATGTGACCTCGTTAATCAAATAACAACTCATTGTTCATGGTTAGGAAACATAACCATCTTTGATTAACGAGCTAGTCAAGTAGAGGCATACTAGTGACACTTTTGTTTGTCTATGTATTCACACATGTATTATGTTTCCGGTAAATACAATTCTAGCATGAATAATAAACATTTATCATGATTATGAGGAAATAAATAATAACTTTATTATTGCCTCTAGGGCATATTTCCTTCACAAACATAGGCTTCCAATATATCAATCTTTACGTCTCGACCATTTCGAGACTCCTCGTCATGTCCGTGATCACATCTGGGACTCCGAACAACCTTCGGTACATCAAAATGCATAAACTCATAATGTAACTGTCATCGTAACCTTAAGCGTGCGGACCCTACGGGTTCGAGAACAATGTAGACATGACCGAGACATGTCTCTGGTCAATAACCAATAGCGGGACCTGGATGCCCATATTGGCTCCTACATATTCTACGAAGATCTTTATCGGTCAGACCGCATAACAACATACGTTGTTCCCTTTGTCATCGGTATGTTACTTGCCCGAGATTCGATCGTCGGTATCCAATACCTAGTTCAATCTCGTTACCGGCAAGTCTCTTTACTCGTTCCGTAATACATCATCTCACAACTAACATATCAGTTGTAATGCTTGCAAGGCTTATGTGATGTGTATTACCGAGAGGGCCCAGAGATACCTCTCCGACAATCGGAGTGACAAATCCTAATCTCGAAATACGCCAACCCAACATCGACCATTGGAGACACCTGTAGTACTCCTTTATAATCACCCAGTTACGTTGTGACGTTTGGTAGTACCCAAAGTGTTCCTCCGGTAAACGGGGGTTGCATAATCTCATAGTCATAGGAACATGTATAAGTCATGAAGAAAGCAATAGCAACATACTAAACGATCGGGTGCTAAGCTAATGGAATGGGTCATGTCAATCAGATCATTCTACTAATGATGTGACCTCGTTAATCAAATAACAACTCTTTGTTCATGGTTAGGAAACATAACCATCTTTGATTAACGAGCTAGTCAAGTAGAGGCATACTAGTGACACTATGTTTGTCTATGTATTCACACATGTATTATGTTTCCGGTAAATACAATTCTAGCATGAATAATAAACATTTATCATGATTGTAAGGAAATAAATAATAACTTTATTATTGCCTCTAGGGCATATTTTCCTTCAGAGCCCACCGCAGCGTTATAACCAAAAGCTTTGCAAGTGAATACCACCTTTCGTCAGGATAACATGTACTACTTGCCCCCTTTCAAATTGGCCATTGTGGGATCCCTTCCCACCTACGTTTTGGGGGAAGAGGACCGAGGCCACTATAAATATAGGTTAGCCGCCACCGTAGAAGTGGTCAACTCATTCCCTCAACCATAGACCTCGCGAGGTTTTTCATCCCTTGTACTAGTTCATCCTCAGCCCCTCGTGAGGCCAATCCACCACAAAGCAAGAGTAGGGTCTTACACCGCAAGGTAGCCCGAACCTAGGTAAACTGTCGCGTTCATCTTCTCCCTTGTTCATTGAGCTAAGACGTGGGGCGACGGGGTGGTAGGATGGATAGGTCGAGTTCTTCGCACACGCCCCAGAGTTCGAACCTTTCTTGGGTCTATGGAGCCCCGAATCCGACAGCGTTGAGTAATAGTAGTAGATGAAGGCAGGAGTTGGTCTACTAATCTTGAACATGATGCCTATATAGTGATCACTGCATGGATATCGTCATGATTATTTGAAGTTCTATCAATTTCCCAACAGTAATTTGTTTACCCACCGTATGCTATTTTTTCTCGAGAGAAGCCACTAGTGAAATCTATAGCCCCCGGGTCTATTCTTTATCATATTTGCTTCGAGATCTATTTTTATTTGCTTTTGCTTTTAGATCTATTATTCAAAAAACCCAAAAATACCTTGCTGCAATTTTTTGTTATTTATTTTATTTCGCATTTCTGCGAGATCTATTTGTCCAATCTACTACAAACCAATCTATCTTTTACCCGAGAGGGATTGACAACCCCTCTTACGTGTCGGGTTGCAAGTATTTGTTCTTTGTGTGCAGGCACCATTTACATAGTGTTGTTTGGTTCTCCTACTGGTTCGATAACCTTGGTTTCATCACCGAGGGAAATACCTACCGTAGTTGTGTTGCATCATCCCTTCCTATTTGGGGAAATATTGACGCGGACACGAGCCATTAGGTCCCTTCGTTCCTACATGGGGGCTTCACATCGGAGGTCCTCGGGAGGTTGCATCGCACTTGGGGGCTGCCGATGAGGCACTAAAGCGCCTGTGGTCAGTCCTCAAGGAGGCAGGGCTATCTGTGGAGCCCAGCTTCATGGTGTATGTTGCCTCTTAACTTGTAGCGGTAGTAGCCCCCGGGACCAAGTATGGTGGTGGTCCGATAGCCATGCTTGGTTCCACATATCCCTTTTTGTAGGTGATATTGACTAAGGTATCCTTTCATCCTTATTTAGGCTCTCGTTGAGGATAATCACAGCTTTGTTGCGTGGGTCTCGGAGCTGGAGGAGCAGTTGGGGGCTCTTCAGCACAAGGCATGTGGCTTGCAACGTACCGAGGATGATGCCTCCTGTCAGTCATCGCTTTTGGATTTGTACCCAATGCGGCTCTATCTTTTGATTTATTTGACTTGAAGGGGTTTTGCAGTGTTTTCCCTTGTGTAGCCTCCAAAGAGACTGCACCCCTCCACAGGGAGTTGGACGAGGCCTCCCGGGCCCGTAAGCAGGCAGAAGAAGTAGAGGGGGCTTCCAAGAAGCAGTTGGAGGCAGTGTTGTCCTCCAAATGTGACTTGGAGGCCGCCCTTCAGCAGGAGCGGGAGGCCTGCTATTCCCTTCATAATGACTTGGAGGAGAATAAGGACCATCGGGGCTTGCTTCAGTGTGATCTGGATGCCGCGGAGAAGAAACTGACGCAGCAGGCTGATGTAGCCCGGGAGGCCGATCAGAAGGTTGCCCGGCTCCGGCGGGAGAGCGAGGAGGTGGCTACGCAGCTTGCTGAGGCGCAACAGAACTACCAAAATTCGGAAGCTGTTGCTAAGGGTGCGTGCCTTAGGATTGCCATGAGCGCTCTTTAATCTTTTCGGCCACCTCTTCTTTGATATGCCTTTTGTCTGCCTTTTGGAGCTCCGCTACCAGAGATCCAAAATGATGACGCGGAGGCCCGGCTCCAAGAGGTCAGGACAGTGGCTGAGAAGATGAGGACCGCCCTCGAGGTTGCCGTTGGTACCTTATCCCCTCACCATGACGTTTTTTGGCCTGGTGGGTCGGGCTGAGGACCTCTTGTCGGTTTTGTCCTGGGCCACTTTGGGCGGCTCATGGTGTGTCACATAAAGATTCCAAGAGGTGACACGCAAGACAAGAAGTTGGAATCATATAGGTATCTACCTCTCTGTACGTAGCCGGTTAAGATCCATGTACCCTAGGATCCTTCGGAGTGGTACGTAAACCAAGTGGCCAGGCTTATAGATAGCTCTCAGTAGTTTGTACTTTCGATACACTCCAACGCAATAAAACACAATCAGGACGTAGGGTATTATCTCCTCTGTAGAGGCCAGACCTTGGTAAAATCATGTGTCATGTTACCATCGCACCAAGTAACCTAACTTAGGATACCCTGAGGGATCTACCAGATTTAACTTTGATTATCCAACGTGTTGAATCCGAAGCGACGGGCTTGTTGGGTAGTCCCAAATGCGCCACACATACGGAATGGGTTTGAGGGGTGTCGGGGCAGGCTCGCCATATGAGCTATGTACAGGAGGCACCACTTAGGTGACGATTTTTTATCGAGACACTGTCCGCGGTATCCACCCGAATACATAGACGGAGGGAGCAAGGTGGGTGGGTGTGTTTGGAGGGTCAGGTTGGTGATGCTCTTAGATATGTACAAAAATTAGAGAAATTTGCAAACATGGCAACAGTCAGGTGCAGATAACTCAATGTAATAGACGTGTGGTCAGGATTGTTGCTGCATCTAAGTTCAAATTCACATTTCTAGTCTAGGTGATACAAAGACTGCTGAGTACTACTTCCTCCGTTCCAAATTACTTATCGTAGAAATGGATGTATTCAAAACTAAAATATATCTAGATACATCCATACCCGCGACAAGTAATTCGGAACGGAGGAAATAGCTGAGTACGTATATTGGTGCACCTCCAAATTTTGGAGAAGTCGAGAATCGGTTCGTCAACAATCAGTGAATCACCCGGCTCTCCAACTAGGATTTTCAGCTCAGCGATCACATCGCACCACAGTAACGTAGTGACGTGCCTGACCACATGCTGACATGCATGCACCTGAACCTAAGGAATCATGCACGCCCAAAAGAGCTCAGTGGGGGCACGCACATATTCACTCACCCTACTTTTCTGAACGAATTAACCTGTTTTTTACGTTTCTTTATCTACCCTAAAGAAACCTTTTCCTTTTTGTGAGGGCCATGACCATACGTCCATACCCGTCCAAGTCACAGACCAACCACGCTGTCCTCGGTCGAAGCGACAAGCGATCGACACACCGGGAACATGAATGAGACGAAATCGCCCAAAAAATATTAGCGCACGCGGACGGAACCTCCTCACGCCGCCGGTCTCCGCGGCACCACGTACGTATCGCATCCACTTCCTCCACTCTGCGTCCATCCCGCGCGCACCGCACCTCATTGCATCGCATCGCATCGGTCCAGCCCACACCACCTGCGTCTGCCGACGCCCACCACCCACCGCCCCGCAACCCGCACGCACGCACGAACAAAATACCCCGAAATCTGGACGCAAGCCGTACGTACTATCCCGGCGCCACAAAGCGTACCCCTGTTCACACCGTACCATGGCCCCGCACGCCGGTGACGTGCCACCGCCGATGATTCCTCCCCTCCCGGTACAACTTCACCAGGACTCCACGGCACCACGCGGGCTTCATTTCATTCGGGATTCGACGAGCGGAGCGGATCGGGGCAGGGGCAATGGCACACGTGCGGAGCCGCACGGGTGGATTTGGCTGTGAAAGCGGCTGAGATCCGGAGCGTGAAAGTTTGACCGAGTTGTGCTACCGACGCCCAGACGCTTGGCCGCGCCGCGCGCTCGTGACGCAGTGACGGATGGGACGGACACCTGCGCGGCCACGACCGCAGCTTGTGCTTTGCTTTGCTGCTCGACCGGGCGCCGCTCGTGGTGTGACGGGTCACCGTCATACATACATGCTCCTCCTCGCCAACATCAGCATGCAGGCAGGCTCGGGAGGTGTCGTGAGAGATCCTCCAACTAGGTGGGCCGCGGCGCCACCCGTTTTAAAAGCGGGTGCCTTGTTTTGTTGACGGAGGATCCGTCTTTTCGGTCCTTTTGGATGGCCCAGGTGTCCACTGCCTACGCCGACCCTTCTTCTCTCTCCCTCCGGCTGCATCTTGTATAAGGTTGGTCGTAATAGCGAATATCATGTACTAGTATGTGCATAGTTTCATAAATTAGTATCACAGTTAACTTTATTTATTAGCATGCATGACACATAGTAGCACATCATTTAATATGATACGGTATCATGATATGATACTCAACCCTCTCTTTTTTCATTTAATTTTATGTCATCTCATCAAATTTGCTTAGTTGGCATGCATGATACTATCTATGATATTACCATTACGACCAGCCTAATCTCCTGTTCGGTTCTAACGTAATACAACTGCATTTACTAGAATTCTGACCAAATTTACCTTGCGAAATGCCTAAATTAATTGTTTTCTTGAGAAATGCCTAGGTTAATTGTTTTCTTGCAAAATGCCTAAGTTAGTATTTCTTGTACGAAACAATTTCAGAGCTAATTATAAATGCCTAAGTTAGTATTTCAGACACGAAAAGGGATTGGAGGTGAGGTCTAGAGGAGACCACTAAGACGGTCCAGGAGTCGTCATACAATTTAATTTTCTGCATGTCTGGTCGTAACCCTTTGGTGAGAATGAGTTTACACCTTCCCTTTTCACCTGTTTATTATAAATCCTATAGTTGTTATGCCGTATTCGTATATAGAAACCAAATATATATATATATAAGCATGCATGTACATGAGAAAATGGGACAACATGCGTTCATGACAAAGTGAGACAGGTTTGTATATAGCTATTTAAAATCCCTGTCATGCTATGTATATACATGTCAGAACATGCACGACAAGTGAGACAAATTTGTATTTCAGCTAGCAAGTAAAGCAATACAAAACGGAAACATTGTCTGCTAGCTGAAATACAAATGTCTGCTGATGAAATGGTTGTGGAAGCTTGAGAATTCTAAAGGTTTATGGCAAGAGTTGTTGCATAACAAATGCTAGCTGATCAAACATTGTCTGCAGTGAGTTGTGGCAACAATGATTCTCACTTGTGGCAGGGTTGATGAAAGTCAAAGAAATCTTTGTTAGCCTGACCAGAAAGGGTGGTAGGTGATGGTGCTACGACCTTATTTCCCAGATTATACAACATCACTTTTACCAAGCTAGTTACTATTAAAACTGTTAAGGAAGCTGGTTGGGATATCTTTACCTTCAAGAACTTTACATGGAGAATATTTGGTTCAGTGGGAAGAGTTAAAAAAGCTGGTTGATGAAGTTGAGCTTGTGAATGAGAAGGATGAAGTCCTTTGGTTGCTGAACAACAAGAACAAATTTGTGGTGGCGAAACTATACATGTTTCTAACCCCCCGCCCCCCTTGTTGGGTTTAGAGGAACATGGAAACACTAGTAGAAAACGGGCCTATTGTCCCGGTCCGTAAGGGCCTTTTGTCCCGGTTCCTGAACCGGGATTAAAGGATTATTACTAATGCCCTGTCCCTTTAGTCCCGGTTCAGTCCAGAACCGGGACAGATGGGCCTCCACATGGCCTGTGCGCGGAGCCCAGGCAGGAGGACCTTTGGTCCCGGTTGGTGGCACCAACCGGGACCAATAGGCATCCACGCGTCAGCATTTCTGTGGCTGGGGTTTTTGTTTTTTTTAAGGGGGGGGGTTGGGGGTTTTGGGGAGGTTAATTTAGGTGTTTCATATATTGTGTTAGCTAGCTAATTAATAGAGAGAAGCGTCATCTCTTATGTCCGTGCTTGGTCGACGCTACGTACTATACATACGTATAGAGAGGACTAGACACACTAGCTAGCTAGTAAGCAAACGAAGGAAACAGAAGATCGTCATGAACATATATGCATACAGAGAGAAGTGATATCGACCACCTCTCCTTCTTTAAGAGATTGGTCGAACAACAAGTTCTCGTATATCTATCCGACACTATCGGCTACATATATACAATAATTATCTCTTACAAATACAATCTCCTATCATACGGACGCATGGTCCACATAGTATTCTCCGTCTTCAGTGATCACGTGGTCAAGAAAGAATGCCGCCAATTCCTCTTGAATTGCTCGCATGCGAGATGGTGCTAGGAGTTCATCCCGCTTCCGAAACATCTAATTTGAAGAAGGGGGTCAATACATATATATATGAATGAATGAAACTCAACACAAATGATGGTAATAAAATAAAATTATGAATGTTGTTATTACGCACTTCATATTGTTCGTCAGAGTAGCCCCGCTCACAGGTCATGTGGCGGATGGACTCGCAAACGTAGTATCCACAAAAATCATTCCCTTGTTCCTGCCACAATCACTTTACAAGAAATAGAGGTCAATCAAACTGATAAGCAAGAATGCCAAATGGTATTGATGAAACTAGCGTTTGAATCACTAGGAGATGCGCGGAACATGCTACTATAGTACTTACTTTCGGGTGTCTAAATTGCAGCTTCTTCGGCAGTCCCGGAGCTTTTTTGCTGAATTTTCTCCAAACCCTGCCAGACAAAGAAAACAATTACTTGATATATCAGGAAATGAACAAAGTTGCTGATATAGTGGATAATGATCGATTTAACTTACTTCTCGAGCATTTGAGTCATGTCCGCATAGTCCTGGGATCTTTTCATCTCGAGTCTAAGACGGTTACTAGTCCCTGCTCAAGCTTAATCTCTAGGAGAATATAGTGGAAACTGCACACGCATGCATAACTCATCAATTACATTACTATAACCTTGACTAATATATAAGGGAAATCGAATATGCACAAGACAGTAACACTCACTTGAAGTTGTAAGGAAAGAGTATTATATCTTTGTTTTCATTTATTACCAATGATCGTAGCAAGTTGGCCTCGGTATCTGCGGCATGAAATTTAACCTCCGTTGCATCTATGAGATTTGTGTTAATGAACCCAATATCACCGATTTGTCTTTTCTTCAATTCGACGATCTTCAATCTGCATAATATAGTGAGGATAATTATAAATACATGCAATGAAAGAGCCGAGCTATATAGAGAGACTTAACGACAGAAGTAGTACTACTTACAGACAGTAGCAGGTGACCGTTGCTTTATCGAGGGCCAATTGATTGAAAAACTGAAAGAACTCCTCAAATGGAACAGGCAACAGTTCAATTCCAACGAGGTCATGCTCCTTTTTAACTCTCACATACAAAGTATTCCTCCCCCCAGACTCTCTGCAGATTTTCAAGTACCAATCATGCAATCTTCGCATCATCGTTGATAGAGATCTTTCATCTTTGACGAGAGGCTTCCCGTACTCGTATCTTTGTATCTGCACCTCCATGAAATCATAATGTACATCGTCGGGCAGGTAATCTCCAAGATTGCTATAACCGGGCACCATCCTCGGATCATTAGAGACGATGTCGCTAGGCACCTTGAGCGGGGGGCACGATTGCTTCGCTTGTTCGTCGAGCTGGGCAATTTGTTTCCCAGCTCATCGTTCTTTCAGCCTTTGATCACTGACAGTACTTCCCGACCGCTCCGCTTCGGCAAATGCCTTTCCAATAATGCGCTCATAGTTGCCTTTCGGCGGAGACTTGGGTGGTTTTGTCAGGGTAGCCAGAGTGCGCTTCGCTTTCACCGGATCTACCTTCTCCTCCGGAGGTGGATGTTTTTTTTGCTTTCACCCCTTCAAAGAAGTTCCTCACTTCTTCTCGCGCGATCTCGGTGTTCTCCTTCGGGGTCCTCTCGTATGGTAACTTCTCTGGAGTCTTCAGAGAAGGACCAAATCTGTATGTCCTCCCGCCTCTGGCTGTACTGCTAGACATCGGTAGAGCAGACAGAGCGACTATCTTCTTTACTTGCTTACGAGGCGGAGGAGAAGGACTACGACACGCTGGAGCAGCCGGAGCGGCAGCGGGTCTCTTCCGCCCTTGCTGACGAGGCGGGGAAGAAGGAGGCTGGCTGCTCGGGCGCGCCGGCGCATGCAGAGAAGGAGGCGGAGTGCCGCCACACGCTGGAGAAGGAGCCGGCCGAGTGCCCTGATTGTCACTCGCCGGAGGAGGAGGCGGTGGAGGAGGCGGAGTGCCCTGACTCGCCGGAGGAGGAGGAGGAGGAGGCGGAGGCGTCCAGTTCGGAAGGTTGATGAGCTCCTTCCGCCATAGGCATGGAGTCTTCAGAGCAGAACCGAGCCGAGTCTCCCCTTCACCGGTAGGGTGGTCAAGCTGGAGGTCCTCAAATCCCTCCGTTATTTCATCCACCATCACCCTAGCATATCCTTCTGGAATCGGCCGGCAGTGAAAAGTTGCACCGGGTTCAGTAGGAAAAATAGAGCCAACAGCCGCCTTGACCTTCATATTAATCCATTGCGTCATAAGGTGGAAATTTTGAGACTCCGTGATAGCATCCATGGGATAGCTGGCAGGAGCCGTCAAGACATGCTCCGACTGAAGCAGCTCGGTGGAAGCCACGCTGCTTCTCCGCTGAGATGGCGGGGTAGCTTCGGGGGAAGCTTCGGCAGTTCGTTTGCTGCGATTTGCTTCTTGTTCCTCTATCGCTTGTACCCTAGCGTGCAGCGCCTGCAGTTGGGTCTGCTCCACTTTCTTCCTCCTCTCGTGGCATTTGTAACCGCCTGCGTCCGGAAACCCAGCCTTCCACAGAATGGAGCCTGGCGTGCCTTGTGTCTGTCCTGGGTGCTCAGGATTCCCGAGGGCCATTGTGAGCTCGTTGTTCTCTCTGTCTGGAACGAACGTCCCTTGCTGCGCTGCTTCGATATAGTGCTTAAGCCTCTTGACTGGTATTTCCATTTGCTCGTCCGTCCAAATGCACTTCCCTAATACAGGGTCCAAGTTTCCGCCAGCCCTGAAGAACCAAGTCCGGCAACGGTCTGGCCAATTAATTGTCTCTGGTTCGATCCCTTTATCAACCAGATCATTCTCAGTCTTGGCCCACTTAGGCCGGGCTACGAGGTAGCCACCTGACCTCGTGCGATGGTGATGCTTCTTCTTCACAGCATTTTGCTTGTTTGTCGCCGACATCTTCTTACTCTTTTCCAATGTCTTGTGGGCCACAAATGCGGGCCAGTGATCTCTGATCTTCTGGTGTCTCTTTTTTATCGACAAACTTATTCAGCTCGTTCTTCCACCTCCTGAATAGGTCTGCCACCCTCTTAAGAGCAAAAGACTTGATTAATTGCTCTTTAACTGGCTTCTCCGGATCATCCTCTGGTGGTAGGGTGAAATTTGACTTCAGCTCAGTCCAAAGATCATTTTTCTGCATATCATTGACATAAGACACATCAGGGTCTTCTATAGCCGGCTTTAACCATTGTTGGATGCTGATCAGGATCTTGTCCCTAACCAGAACCCCGCACTGAGCAACAAATGTGTTCCTTGTCTGAATGGGTTCAATCGGTTGGCCGTCGGGCGCGATTGCTATGATCTCAAACCTTTCATCCGAGCTCAACTTTTTCGCCTCGTCTCTTTACCGAAGTTGTGCTCGATCCGGAGGGATAGAAAAAATTAACAAAGACTTAATTAATATGTGTACATACCAAAACAATGAATGCATCAATTAGCTAGTCAGCACAGGCTTAACTAATATATATACCTGGCCGGACTCGGTTTGGTCACCGGATCCGTCATCACGGTCTCCTTCTTGCACCGGCATTGGGTCACCGGAGCCGTCCTCACGGTCTCCTTCTTGCACCGGCATTGGGTCACCGGAGCCATCATAATCATAGCCAGCTGCTTCCAGACCATCGGTGTCATTGAGAAACAACGAGCAGACGGCATCACTTCCTCGTGCGATTATGTCCCCCAACAACTCTTCTTGTACTTCATCTCGGGCGGTGTCCATAGTTTCTACAAATATTTACAACATGGCAATTATTATTCAAACATGACAGATGGATATATTAGTGGCAAATGTAGAACTAATATTAATTAGTGGCCTCGACGCTGTTTCTCTAGGGTTTGGGGTGGCCTCGACAACGCTTCAAGGATAATCCTCTTTTTTTCTTCTTCTTTCTCTCTTTTTTTAATCGGGAACGAGGGTCGCCGAGCGGTAGAGGAAACCCTAAATAGCAAGTATCGTCGGTGTGAAATACATGTCTGACACCGACGGCCACATGTATCTCACACCGATGATACTTGCTATTTAGGGTTTCCTCTATCGCTCGGCGACCCTCGACGACCCTCGTTCCCGATAAAAAAAAGAGGAAGAAGAAGAAAAAAAAGAGGAGAATAAAGAATAGAGGAGAAGAACTCCTCTATTCTTTCTTCTTCTCTTTTTTTTT
>NC_057800.1:436856636-436857257 GCF_018294505.1 Triticum aestivum
GCATTGGTCCCGATTTATGCCACGAACCGTGACCAATGCCCCCCTTTAGTCCTGGTTGGTGCCACCAACCGGGACCAATGGCCTTGCGCTGGCGCGGTGGTGGGAGTTTAGTCTCACCTCGCTAGCTGAAGAGCTCCCGCGTCTGTTTATAAGTCCTGCTCTGTGTTTCTTTTCGAACTCCTCTGAACTGCAGGCTTACAGGCCTAATGAGACACTGCAATGCCTGTGGGCCTACTGGGCCTGCTGCAAGCCTGAATCCTGGCCCATGGTTGGGTTTCTAGTCGTATTCAGGTCGTGCTGGCCCAGTAGGTGGCATTTTTTTGCTATTTATTTTTTCAATTCTACTTAGAACTAAATACTTATACTTTTTAGTGATTTCTTTTTTCTTTTAGGTCACAAAAATTATAAACTTTCTGTTAGTGCCATTAGTTTTAAAATTTGAATAGTTTAAATTTGAATTTTTTAAAATTTGTGTGAATCACTAGTTTATGAATAACTTTACTATAAAAATTGATTTTTGAGTCATTCTTTTTCCTGCTATTTAATATTATTGAGTTTTATCATTATACTCAATTTGGTAATTTTAGTTAGTCATAACAAATATTGTAGGCATTTTTTCAT
>NC_057800.1:436857305-436868124 GCF_018294505.1 Triticum aestivum
ATTTCTTTTTTCTTTTAGGTCACAAAAATTATAAACTTTCTGTTAGTCCCATTAGGTTTAAAATTTGAATAGTTTAAATTTGAATTTTTTAAAATGTGTGTGAATCACTAGTTTATGAATAACTTTACTATAAAAATTGATTTTTGAGTCATTCTTTTTCCTGCTATTTAATATTACTGTGTTTTATCATTATACTCAATTTAGTAATTTTAGTTAGTCATAACAAATATTATACGCATTTTTTTCTTTTTTGCTATTTATTTTTTCATTTCTACTTAGAACTAAATACTTATAGTTTTTTAATGATTTCTTTTTTCTTTTAGGTCACAAAAATTATAAACTTTCTGTTAGTGCCATTAGTTTTAAAATTTGAATAGTTTAAATTTGAATTTTTGAAAATTTGTGTGAATCACAAGTTTGTGATTAACTTTACTAAAAAATGAACATAGATGCACCTATAGAGAAAATTCAACCTAAATTCATAATCAATTTATATGAATTTCAGAGAAATTCATTATGAATTTAGGTCAAATTCCCTGTATATGGGCATCTATTTTCACTTTGAGAGGAGCTCAACAAGGCAGAGAGGGACGGACTTATAAACTGGTGTGGGCGCCCTTCGGTTGGCGAGGTGGGACTAAACTCTGAGCGCAACGAGGACCAACCCTTTAGTCCCAGTTTGTGGCACAAACCGGGACTAATGGTCATGGGCCAGGGGCGAGCCCTATTTTTTTCCAGTTTTTTGTTTTGTTTTCTGCATTATTTATTTTCTTTTGTTTTTTGCTTCATTTTTAATTCTTTTTGCTATTACTTTTAGAAAAATTATAAACTTTTTGTTAGTGCCATTAGTTTTCAAATTTGAAAACACTTTTTTATTTTTTTTGTTTTCTTTGTTGCTTTATTTATTTTGTTTTGTTTCTACTTACAACAAAATACTTATTGTTGCTATTTTTATTTTTTTCCTGTTTTTTCTTTTGTTTTTTGTATTATTTATTTTCTTTTGTTTTTTGTTTTATTTTTTAATTCTTTTTGCTTTTAGTTCAGCAAAATTATAAACTTTCTGTTAGTGCCATTAGTTTTAGAAATATTATAAACTTTCTGTTAGTGCCATTAGTTTTCAAATTTTAATAGTTAAAATTTGAATTCTTTGAAATTTGTGTGAATCACAAGTTTGTGATTAACTTTACTAAAAAATGAACATAGATGCACCTATAGAGAAAATTCGACCTAAATTCATAGTTTTTAAATGAACTCTGAAAAAGTTGGCATAGCATACTCGTGTGTTACAAAGTTGGCATGGTATCATCATAGTAGTTGCGGGAGAAAGTCTTCACTTTTTCTTTGCTTGTGTCATTTGCTTATTGCGTCGTAACCATGGATAATCTTCATCGTTTATCAGGATGCTTGGGTCAGCCTTGACATTGAAGAGAGGAATTTCATGAAACTTTTCATAATCTTCAGACATGTCTGTCTTGCCCTCCACCCCCAGGATGTCCCTTTTTCCTGAAAGAACTATGTGGCGCTTTGGCTCATCGTATGATGTATTCGCTTTCTTATCTTTTCTTTTTCTCGATTTGGTAGACATGTCCTTCACATAGATAACCTGTGCCACATCATTGGCTAGGACGAATGGTTCGTCAATGTACCCAAGATTTTTCAGATCCACTGTTGTCAATCCGTACTATGTGTCTACCTGTACCCCGCCTCCTGACAGATTGACCCATTTGCACTTAAACAAAGAGACCTTAAAATCATGTCCGCAGTCAAGTTCCCATATCTCCACTATGTAACCATAATATGTGTCCTTTCCTCTCTCGGTTGCTGCATCAAAGCGGACACCGCTATTTTGGTTGGTGCTCTTTTGATCTTGGGCGATCGTGTAAAATGTATTCCCATTTATCTCGTATCCTTTGTAAGTCAATATAGTCAAAGATGGTCCCCTAGACAACAAGTACAGCTCATCACAAACAGTGTTGTCACCTCTGAGACGTGTTTCCAACCAACTGCTGAAAGTCCTGATGTGTTCACATGTAATCCAGTCGTCGCACTGCTCCGGGTGTTTGGAGCGCAGACTGTTCTTGTGTTCATCGACATACACGGTCACCAAGGTAGAGTTCTGTAGAACTGTGTAGTGTGCTTGAGACCAAGAATATCCGTCCCTGCATATTATTGAGTCACTTCCAAGAGTGCCTTTTCCAGTCAGTCTCCCCTCATACCGCGATTTAGGGAGACCTATCTTCTTAAGGCCAGGAATGAAGTCAACACAAAACCCGATAACATTCTTTGTTTGATGGCCCATGGAGATGCTTCCTTCTGGCCTAGCGCGGTTACGGACATATTTCTTTAGGACTCCCATGAACCTCTCAAAGGGGAACATATTGTGTAGAAATACGGGCCCCAGAATGACAATCTCGTCGACTAGATGAACTAGGACGTGCGTCATGATATTGAAGAAGGATGGTGGGAACACCAACTCGAAACTGACAAGACATTGCGCCACATCACTCCTTAGCCTTGGTACGATTTCTGGATCGATCACCTTCTGAGAGATTGCATTGAGGAATGCACATAGCTTCACAATGGCTAATCAGACGTTTTCCGGTAGAAGCCCCCTCAATGCAACTAGAAGCAGTTGCGCCATAATCACGTGGCAGTCATGAGACTTTAGGTTCTGGAACTTTTTCTCTGGCATATTTATTATTCCCTTTATATTCGACGAGAAGCCAGTCGTGACCTTCATACTGAGAAGGCATTCAAAGAAGATTTCTTTCTCTTCTTTCGTAAGAGCGTAGCTGGCAGGACCTTTATACTGCTTCGGAGGCATGCCGTCTTTTTTGTGCAAACGTTGCAGGTCCTCACGTGCCTTAGGTGTATCTTTTGTCTTCCCATACACGCCCAAGAAGCCTAGCAGGTTCACACAAAGGTTCTTCGTCACGTGCATCATGTCGATTGAAGAGCGGACCTCTAGGTCTTTCCAGTAGGGTAGGTCCCAAAATATAGATTTCTTCTTCCACATGGGTGCGTGTCCCTCAGCGTCATTCGGAACAGCTAGTCCACCGGGACCCTTTCCAAAGATTACATGTAAATCATTGACCATAGCAAGTACGTGATCACCGGTACGCGTGGCGGGCTTCTTCCGGTGATCTGCCTCGCCTTTGAAATGCTTGCCTTTCTTTCAATATTGATGGTTGGTCAAAAGAAATCGACGATGGCCCAGGTACACATTCTTCCTGCATTTGTCCAAGTATATACTTGCAGTGTCATCTAAACAGTGCGTGCATGCGTGGTATCCTTTGTTTGTCTGTCCTGAAAGATTACTGAGAGCGGGACAATCATTGATGGTCATGAACAGCAACACCATTAGGTTAAATTCCTCCTGTCTGTGCTCATCCCACGTACGTACACCGTTTCCATTCCACAACTGTAAAAGTTCTTCAACTAATGGCCTTAGGTACACATCAATGTCGTTGCCGGGTTGCTTAGGGCCTTGGATGAGAACTGGCATCATAATGAACTTCCGCTTCATGTACATCCAAGGAGGAAGGTTATACATACACAGAGTCACGGGCCAGATGCTGTGATTGCTGCTCTGCTCCCCGAAAGGATTAATGCAATCCGCGCTTAAAGCAAACCATACGTTCCTTGGGTCCTTTGCAAACTTATCCCAGTACTTTCTCTCGATTTTTCTCCACTGCGACCCGTCAGCGGGTGCCCTCAACTTCCCGTCTTTCTTACGGTCCTCACTGTGCCATCGCATCAACTTGGCATGCTCTTCGTTTCTGAACAGACGTTTCAACCATGGTATTATAGGAGCATACCACATCACCTTCGCAGGAACCCTCTTCCTGGGGGGCTCGTCGTCAACATCACCAGGGTCATCTCGTCTGATCTTATACCGCAATGCACCGCATACCAGGCATGCGTTCAGATCCTTGTATGCACCGCGGTAGAGGATGCAGTCATTAGGGCATGCATGTATCTTCTCCACCTCCAATCCTAGAGGGCATACGACCTTCTTTGCTGCATATGTACTGTCGAGCAATTCGTTATCCTTTGGAAGCTTCTTCTTCAATATTTTCAGTAGCTTCTCAAATCCTTTGTCAGGTACAACATTCTCTGCCTTCCACTGCAGCAATTCCAGTACGGTACCGAGATTTGTGTTGCCATCTTCGCAATTGGGGTACAACCCTTTTTTGTGATCCTCTAACATGCGATCGAACTTTAGCTTCTCCTTTTGACTTTCGCATTGCGTCCTTGCATCGACAATGACCCGACGGAAATCATCATCATCGGCACATCGTCTGGTTCCTCTTGATCTTTAGCAGCTTCACCCGTTGCAGCATCATTGGGCACATCGTCTGATTCCTCTTGATCTTCACCAGCTACCCCGTTGCAGCATCACCGTATTCAGGGGGCACATAGTTGTCATCATACTCTTCTTCTTCGCCGTCTCCCATCATAACCCCTATTTCTCCGTGCCTCGTCCAAACATTATAGTGTGGCATGAAACCCTTGTAAAGCAGGTGGGAGTAAAGGATTTTCCGGTTAGAGTAAGACCTCGTATTCCCACATTCAGTGCATGGACAACACATAAAACCATTCTGCTTGTTTGCCTCAACCGCATCGAGAAACTCATGCATGCCCTTAATGTACTCGGAGGTGTGTTTGTCACCGTACATTCATTGCCGGTTCATCTGCGTGCATTATATATAATTAAGTGTCCAAATTAATAGAAGTTCATCATCACATTAAAACCAAAGTACATACATAGTTCTCATCTAACAACATATAGCTCTCCAGAGCATCTAATTAATTAAACCATACATTGAAACTATGTAAAACATTTCAATGCGAAAACAAATGCGATCATAATCGCAACCAAGGTAACAATTGATCCAACAACATAATGATACCAAGCCTCGGTATGAATGGCATATTTTCTAATCTTTCTAATCTTCGAGCGCATTGCATCCATCTTGATCTTGTGATCATCGGCAACATCCGCAACATGCAACTCCAATATCATCTTCTCCTCCTCAATTTTTTTTATTTTTTCCTTCAACAAATTGTTTTCTTCTTCAACTAAATTTAACCTCTCGACAATAGGGTCGGTTGGAATTTTCGATTCACATACATCCTACATAAATAAAATCTATGTCATGTTGGTCGGCATAATTTTCATAAACAATAAATGAACCAATAGTTATAAAGATAATATATATACCACATCCGAATCATAGACAGGACGAGGGCCGACGGGGGCGGATACCAAAACCATCGCACTATATAAGATGCAATAATAAAAGTAAGAAAATAATACAAGTATCTATGTAAACATAGAAGTAAGAATATATTTTTCCTTTCAGGAAGAAGATAAGAACAAGAGGCTCACCACGGTGGTGCCGGCGATGAGCTCGACGCGGGTGATCGACGGCGGTGAAGACGGGGACGGGGCGTGACAGACCGCTAAACCTAGACAAATATTGAGGAAAATGGAGCTTGGAGGTCGAGCTTAGAGAGGAGAAAGCTTAAGTAGTGTGGCTCGTGCATTCCATCAAACACCTTGTGTGCATAGGAGGTGAGCTAGAGCACCACCAAGCCCTCTCCCCTTCGGCCAGAAAAAATAGAGCAGTGTGTTCTGCTCTTACGCGAGGGGGTATATATAGGCACCTCATTGGTCCCGGTTGGTGGCATGAATCGGGACCAAAGGGGAGCCTTTGGTCCCGGTTCAAGCCACCAAACGGGACCAAAAGGTCCAGATGAACCGGGGCCAATGGCCCACGTGGCCCGGCCAGCCGCCTGGGCTCACGAACCGGGTCCAATGCCCCCATTGGTCCCGGTTCTGGACTGAACCGGGACTAATGGGCTGACCCGGCCTGGACCTTTGCCCCCTTTTCTACTAGTGAAATTGAGAATTCCCTCAAAAATCATGGTTTTTTTGTGGGTGATGATCAACAATAGCATTTTAACTAAAGAAAATCTCATCAAAGGAGGACGGATTTGATGGCAATGAAGAATGTCATTTATGTGGCCTCAAAGAGAATATTGATCATCTTATGTTCCAGTGTATCCTTGCCAGATTTGTCTGGCAGGTGATGGTTTGTGCCTTTGACTTGACTAGACCCCCTGATGGTGTTTTAGATATGATGGGAAGCTACTTTCAGTCTTTCCCTGGAAATCAAAGACGCTTGGTACTCATTGGGGGGGGGGGTTACTATCTGCTGGACAATTTTGAAAAGTAGGAATAGAGCGTGCTTTGACAAGAAATTTTGTGATGATCCTCTTCTGTGGTTTTCAAATTTTGTTCCTTGCTGAATTCTTGGAGAATATTACAAAAAAAAACCAAGATGGAAGTATAACTGAAGATGGTGTGCTAAGGATCAGAGAGGTGTTGCGAGAAATTTTCAACAGAAGACATGAATGGAACCCTTTGGACAGGAGGATTTGGAACCTGAGTGGTGTTGGGAGTCTCATTTAGCTATAAGCTTTTCTTCTCTGATCATGATGTAATAAGTAGCATGGTGAAAAACTGTTTTGAACTTTTAGAGTAGTTTCACCCTAAGTGTGTGTGTGGGAGGGGGAGGGGTCATTTGCGCTGTTGGTTGACTCTGCCTATGTGCAGTAGTAACCAATGACTTTTGCTTCGGTTGCCTTCGGAGGCTTTCTTTCCCATTTGGTGTTGTTTCATTTGCTACCTTCTAGTACTGTGGCGGTTTCTTTAATAGAAATAGTCAAGGGGAGGCTCATTGTTTCGAAGAAGAAAAATACAAAACCAAATCATGCACGCATATACATGTTTGATTTAGACAACAGAACATGGTTTGCTAATTTCACCTGACTATCTTATCCGTCCGGAAGGTCAGTTGCACTATGTACGGTTATGTATATGGTACTCCATGAAAGTGTTGTCCGTATTCCACAGAGAGAGAGAGAGTGGGAGGGAGGGAGGGAGGGAGAGAGAGAGAGAGAGAGTAATTTGAATGCCGTATGTATATGTGTACTATACTTTCGTCCGGGTATATTAGTCACATCGCATTTTGGGTGAAAATTTGACCATACATTTAATTTTGAACTAAAACCACAACACTTATTTTGCATAGGAGGAAGTATATTTATATGTAACAAAAATAATATTATTGAAAACTTCTTTTAAATACAAACATACCAATATATTTTGTATGTCATACAACTTATATTTTGCTACTCAAATCTAAGGTCAAAGTTTAGTAAAATACGAAAAAAATTAACAAACGTGGACAGATAGTACATTCATAAGCTCCAACTCTCGCTTCAGTGCTTGTAGTCGTCGCTAGATGATTTACAGAACTGGATATAATTTTTATTATTTCTGGTGTTTATTGTACTGTCATGATTGAAGATAAATAGATCGACCGTTTTTCGGAAAAGAAAAAGAAGCTCCAACTCCACAGCGCTATACACGTATGCATGCGACCATTAATTCAAAATGGTACCCGCATATATGCACGTGGAATTATGGAATGAGAGCGCTGTATTACCGGGTAAAGCCACACGTTGTGTGTCAAATTTCTTGGCTGCAACATCAGCTAGACCGTAGAGGACTACAAGTATGTATGTGCCCTTCCCTAAAAAAGAGAGAAAAACAAAGTACTCCATGTCTGTCCAAACGCGGGATTTAAGCACACTAAATCACATCCAGTTCGAATCAAGTATCTCGATCAATCAGCAGTAACCTGCAGTAATATGCCTGTAAAAAACGAAATCTGCAGTTCATTTTATATACCGACAGTTTGTTCTGACGGATACGCCCAGATGGATAAATGCAAACAGAATCTTAAACAAACTGTAAAATTCTAGTTTGTTCTGACACATTAGGAATTGACTGATTCTACACATCACACTAGAATACGTAGTACTAGCTAGATCGCCTTGCCCCCGCACCCACTGAAAATTATATATTCCATTCAACAAAAGTCGTATCTTGCGCCTATCATCCCTGCACGCTTTTGCAATTAAAAATGAATATCAAGAGCGGAAGGCGAGACTAGGTGCAAGCTCAAACCCTCCTCCTCACTTCCACGCCTCTCCTCTCTTTACACACTTAGCTACCTCCCACTCTCGCATCATGTCTTCCGGTGGTGGCGGGGGAGGGGATCAGGGCCGTCATGGCCTCTACCACCAGCATGGCCACGGCCAACTCACCCGCTACGATGGCGCCGGCGGCTACGAGCTCAGCAACGACGACATGGAGAGCTTCTTCTTCAGCCAGCCTGAGGGCGTCGGCGGTGGCGTGCGCGCCGACGAGATCGCGCCGTACTCGAGCATCACGAGCTACCTGCAGGGGTTCTTGGACCCCACCGGGCTAGCTCGGCATCTCGACGTGCCGGCCAAGCACGAGCTGTCGGTCGACGTTAGGAGCCATGACCAAGACAGCCAGGGCACCGGCAGCGCTGCTGGAGAAAGCGCGGCGCTGCTAACACCCAACTCATCGGTATCTTTCTCGTCCGGAGGCGGGGACGGTGAGGGAAAGTCTCGCCGGAGCAAGAAGGGCCGGGCGCAGGAGCCGGATGACCAGGAGGATGGGAAGGACCATGAAGATGGGGAAAGTTCCAAGACAGCGTAGGTTTTCGCCAATTTGATGCTGATCTGCTGTGTGAATCGCCTTGATTTCTTGCTTCACCGATTCCTTTTGTCGTGAGCTTATGCGATGTGTTCATACAGTGATAGATCTGGTCCTACTTATTGCTTAATTACTTCGATTTTCTTTCGTTCTGCCCCATTGTGCTCGTGCCTTGTCTATTACGTGATGTGAACATTAGGGTTTGCTACGATTTGCTTCATTAGGGTTCTTATAGTTCATCATGAATTAGATCCGGTTAGCCCCAAAGCTGACGCACACTTTTGTCGTCTTATATGCTTCTTATTGCTTTGGTCCAAGATAACTTTATAGATCGTGTGGTATTCAATTTAAAAGACAATCGACGTACACTCTAGAAGAGATCTTCCTTAGAATTAATCAATTGCTGCGCATGCGTGCCGTAGCTTCAAACTTTGACCAAGTAGATAGCTTCGTCTTTGAAGACCAAAAATAAAGATCTCTCCCCCTTTTAGAAAAGATCCAAAAATGTAATATAATCTCCAAAAGCATCAAGGCCATTAGCATAAATTTCCTAAATTTTGCATTACATCAGGCTGATCTTGTCATGACATGTGATCTGTAGGTATATATATCTTTTTTTTTACGAGAGTAGGTATATATATCTAGCTAGCTAGCTAACTTACTACACTCCCTGTCTGTTATACTATAGATCTACAGCACTGATCACTCTCGGCAGAACTATATAGACATGGGCTGCACCGTTCCATGAAATATATATCTATGCGACATAGTTAGCTATATATAGTGCTTCCGGACAAATCACGATAGATTGATTGACCTAGCTAATTAAGCTAGGCCCTGTTGGATCAGTGCCTGTTCTGTGCTTATTTTCTTTTGTTTTCCGATGAACCTAACTGATTGGTTACTTTGCCGCTGCAGGAATAACAAACCCAAAAAGAAAGCCGAGAAGAGGCCGCGGCTGCCCCGCGTCTCCTTCCTCACCAAGAGCGAGGTCGATCACCTCGAGGACGGCTACCGCTGGCGCAAATACGGCCAGAAGGCCGTCAAGAACAGCCCTTATCCAAGGTACGCTTTAGTTGCATGCATGAAGCTCAGTGTGAACCGGCCGTGATAACGTCATGTAAATGGCAACGTATGTACGCAGGAGCTACTACCGGTGCACTACGCCCAAGTGCGGCGTGAAGAAGCGGGTGGAGCGGTCGTACCAGGACCCGTCGACGGTGATCACCACGTACGAAGGGCAGCACACGCACCACAGCCCCGCCAGCCTCCGGGGAAGCGCCGCGCACCTCTTTATGCCCCCCGGACTCCACGGGCTCCCGCCGCCGCACCTCATACCGCCGGGGGTGTTCCACCCAGAGCTGATGAGCATGATGCGCATGCCCTACCCAAGCCCTAACATGCACCTGCTGAGCGTGCCACCGCCTCCCCATCATCATCCAACCTCTCATCCAATGGCGGGAACTCTCCAGCAGTACCATTTCACTGACTACGCGCTATTGCAAGACCTCTCCACTTCCACAATGCCCAACAACCCCTGACTAATTAACTCCTTCAGATACACTTAATTAATTAGTAGCTAGCTAGCCTAGTAGATATGCATATATGATGCTTTCCAAATGCTGGAGTTGCGCCAGATGTGATCGCCAGGGTTACCCTTGAGCTTGGTCTATGCATGCTGCGGTCCTGTTATCCTAATTATTAATTCGATGCAAGCTTTTCATCTTGAACTTGTGCCTACATTGCTTTAATCCTCTTCCATTTGTCCTCCACGGGCAAATTGGATGAGTTGATGAAGCTGGTCTAATAACTAGAACACTTGCAACTTATTAATTTATATAGCTCGTACTGTGGACTTCTTGTACATGTACTCGAGTGCATATGTGTATCTCATTGATGAGAGGAATATTTCACTTCACTTTCGTTTCTATGAGGAATTATTTACACAAGCCGCCATCTCAACTTCTGCTTGTTCGTGGAACGCTTATATATTTATTTAAGGGCACTTCCTTGATGGCCGGTGGCAGTTTCTTTAATTTTATGCATGTGCAAAGCATAGTCGAGATAATCATGGCGCAAAAGAGAATTTTGATTGCTTTGGACGTTGATGCACTGGGCGGTTTCTTGTGGGAGTAGGCATAGTATGTGTCGCCTCCTCGTGATTTGCTTGTTTCGTAGAAGGAATTTATAACTGAGACATGAATATATTGATTCATAGGT
>NC_057800.1:436868284-436869747 GCF_018294505.1 Triticum aestivum
TGTCCTATCTCAGCTCTACCTACTATTTATCTCAGTCAATATGCTCACGAGGCTGCTGCTTTGATCGATGATATATATTTGTGTAGTGTTTTCACTTCCTTATACTTATTTGTATTTGAATTAACCATATTATATCAGGCAGATGCCTCACGCTATTTATTAATACTACAGACGAACTGAGATCTACTGTGTGGTATGGTGAATTATACTTCTGTCACAGTTTGAGATGTTTAGTGATAATAAGCTTGCAGAATTGTAAATGCACTAGCCAATTTTAGTTAGTTGCCCTTGGGTTTCCGGTCTATAAGGTTGCATATTGCGGTGAATAATCTTCGTTTGGTTGAACTGCTTTTCCTTGTGGTCACCTGTTTCTGATATAATATGCAGAAAAGAGCTTAAATAGATAGTAAAGTTATCCATCGCTATGTAAGTGTAGTGGTTAATCTAAAAAGTATGAGAAATTTATCCATCTCTATGGTAAGTCTAATTTTCAAGTTTTAGTTTTATCGGAGATTATTAGATTATTATGTGAATTGCCAAACAAGATGTTAGTATCACACCATATGCGTGCATGCATATCCTCCTTGTCTCGTTTTCTTATATTTTACCTGTTTGGTGTGAGTAATTTTTCTCGATCTCGGTGGTCTAGAGTGGAAATTCTACACATAAACAATGGTGTATATTGACACCACAACCTTTTTAATACATTTACAATTTTGATAGTTAAATAAAATTGAAAGGGTTTTGAATGCATTTGACAACACTAGGTTGTAGGTTTAGCACTTCCAAAAGTTCTTAGTATGTATGTCTGTTCTGTAGCATTTGTGAATTGTGATAGAAGAAGTTATGGGCAGGTTTGTGGTGACAAATTTGTTGTGCAGACTTGGATGGTGTGGTTCTACAATGACAATCTATGTACTTTCTATTAAGTAGGAAGGGCTGCCCCCCAGTTCATATGAAATTATGTCCGTGAGGCTTTGAGGCCCGCCACTCGGACCTGGGCGAATTCTTGGAGGCCTAGCCTCAGCGTACCGGTAGGAGGAGGCATCTCTAACCTGGACTTTATGGACTATTCATAACAAGATGGTTATCGAGCGGGTCTTGTATATATCGATAGGAGGACCAGAAGAAAATGACAAGCGGTTTTCAGCAAGATATTGTCTACAAGTACTGAAATTATCGGTAACGGACAGTTTAATAGTAAGGTAATTTGTAACGAGCAAATAATAGTAATGGTAACAAAGGTGCATCAAGGTAGCCCAATCCTTCTTATGACAGGCCGAAACGGTCTCTTAATAAGCTAAGCATTCTTGAGGACACACGGGAGTTTCAACTAGTCATTTTCATCATATTTGTTTGATTCGCGTTCGTTACTTTGATAATTCGATATGTGGGTGGACCGGTGTTTGGGTGTTGTTCTTACTTGAAAAAGCCTCCCACTTATGATTAACCCCTCTCGCAAG
>NC_057800.1:436869851-436871338 GCF_018294505.1 Triticum aestivum
ATCCGCAACTACGAAAGAAGAATTAAGGTAAATCTAACCATATCATTAAACATATGGGTCCAAATCAGACCCTTACGGAGTAGCGCATAAACTAGGTATTGATCTCCTCTCACTCTAGCAACCCATAATCTAATTACTGCTTCACAATGCATTTTCTTAAGCCCAAAGATGGTGAAGTGTCATGTAGTTGACGTTCACATAATATCAATAAGGGAATCAACAACATACATATCATCAAAATATCGGACGAATACCGAATTCACATGATTACTTATGACAAGACTTCTCCCATGTCCTCAAGAACAAAAGTAACTACTCACATAACATATTCATGCTCAAGATCAGAGGGGTATCGAATAGCATAATAGATCTTAACATATGATCTTCCACTAAATAAATCAACTAGCATCAACTGCAAGATGTAATCAACACTACTAGCAACCCACATGCACTACTAGGGAAAAGGCTAGCAGTAGCGCGGGGACATGCGCTACTAATAAGGCGCTACAGCTAACCTGTAGCAGTAGCGCGTGCACACCCGCGCTACTGCTACACAAGTGTAGCAGCAGCGCACTTCGTGGAAGCTCGCTACTGCTAATAGCTCTAGCGCGCTTTGCCTGGACGCGCTACTACTATTGTGGCGCTGCTGCTAACTTTTCTGCACTCGCTACTACTAATTTGTAACGCCCTCGATGCGGCTATATCTCCCACGCGTCGAAGCACGACTTAGAGGCATAACCGTATGGAAAGCAATGTCGCAAGTGAGGTAATCTTCACACAACCCATGTAATACATAAGGGAAAAGGATACATAGTTGGCTTACAATCGCCACTTCACACAATACATGAATAAAGCATTACATCAACCAGATACAATCAAGGTTCGACTACGGAACCCAAAATAAAAGAAGACTACCCCAAAAGCGACACGGTCCCCGATCGACCCCAATGGGGCTCCACTACAGATCAACTAGAACGAAACAACACAAAGGACAAGATCTTCATCGAGCTCCTCCTTGAGCTTGGTTGCGTCATCTGCACGGTAACCTTGGCACCTGCAAGCTGGTTTTGGAAATATCTGTGAGTCACGGGGACTCAGCAACCTCACACCCTCGCGATCAAGACTATTTAAGCTTATAGGAAGGGTAAAATGTATGAGGTGGAGCTGCAGCAAGCGACTAGCATATTTGGTGTCTAACAACGCAAATGAGAGCGAGAAGAGAAGGCAAAGCACGGTCGAGAATCTATGATCAAGAAGTGATCCTAGAACAACCTACGTCAAGCATAACTCCAACACCGTGTTCACTTCCCGGACTCCGCCTAGAAGAGACCATCACGGTTACACACGCGGTTGGTGTATTTTAATTTAAGATCAACTTCAGGTTTTCTACAATGGGACATTAACAAATTCCCATCTGCCCATAACCGCGGGCACGGATTTCAAAAGTTCAAATCCCTGCAGGGGTGTCCATACTTAGCCCATCACAA
>NC_057800.1:436873741-436892091 GCF_018294505.1 Triticum aestivum
AGGGCGTCGCGGCGTCCGGCGTGGTGGCGGACGGCGACCGGCCAAGCGAAGGTTGGCGGTGCGGGGCGCGGGATCTCCCGCGGGAGCCGGTGGCGGCGGTTGGGCCCCGCAGGCCCGATCCGGGCCGCGCGGGCCGGCGACAGAGGGAGGAGAGAGAGGAGGCCGCGAAGGTGAGGTGGCAGTGTGGGATTGGTCCGGCGCGGAGGCGCGGACATGTCCGGCGGCGCGGGAGTTTTGTCCGTGCGCGAGGTAGAGGAAGGCTAGAGTTTCATCCGTGAATTTTTGGAGGGGAACACATATATAGGCGTAGAGGGAGCTAGGAAGCTCCAAATGAGGTGCGGTTTGCGGCCACACGATCGTGATCGAACGCTCTAGATGATGGAGAGGGTTTAGGTGGGTTTTGGGCCACTTTGGAGGGGTGTTGGGATGGAACACACACGAGGCCTTTTCGGTTCCTCGGTTAACCGTTGGAGTATCAAACGAAGTCCAAATGACACGAAACTTGACAGGCGGTCTACCGGTAGTAAACCAAGGACGCATGACAAGTCTCGGTCCAATCCGAAAATGTTTAACACCCGCACACGAAAAGAGGTAGAAAGGGGCACTGGGTGACATAGGAGCGCCGGATTGCAAAACGGACAACGGGGAAAATGTTCGGATGCATGAGACGAACATGTATGCAAAAGAAATGCACCTGATGACATGATATGCAATGCATGACACGCAAGCAATGACAACGCAACAACAGCGAATAACTGGAGGACACCTGGCACATCGGTCTCGGGGCGTCACAACACTCCACCACTACGAGAGGATCTCGTCCCGAGATTTAGAATGGCACTGGAGGGGGGGGAGGTGCGCCCTGGTACCTTGTGGGCACCTGGGTGGCCCCCTTTGGTACTTCTTTACTCCAATATTTTTTATTTATTCCAGAATAAATCTTCGTAAAGTTTTAGCTCATTTGGAGATGTGCATGATAGGTATCTCTGACATAGCTTTTTCAGGTCTAGAATTCCAACTGCCGGTAATCTCCCTCTTCGTGTAAACCCTGCATATTATGAGAGCAAAGGCATTGGAATTGCTCCACAAAGTGTTATATTGATTGAAAACACTATAAATAACAGTACTGTAGGATCGAAAGTATGTCTAGAGGGGGGGGGGGTGATTAGACTACTTGACCAAATAAAAATCTAGCCTTTTCCCAATTTTAGTTCTAGGCAGATTTTAGCAACTTAGCACACGTCAAGCAATCAACCTACACATGCAATTCTAAGAGTATAACAGCGGAAAGTAAAACAATTGCATATGAAGGTAAAGGGAGGAGTTTGGAGTGTGCAAACGCAATTGGAGACATGGAGATTTTTGGTGTGGTTCTGATAGGTGGTGCTATCATACATCCACATTGATGGAGACTTCAACCCACGAAGGGTAACAGTTGCGCGAGTCCACGGAGGGCTCCACCCACGAAGGGTCCACAAAGAAGCAACCTTGTCTGTCCCACCATGGCCGTCGCCCATGAAGGACTTGCCTCACTCGGGTAGATCTTCACGAAGTGGGAGATCTCCTTGCCCTTACAAACTCCTTGGTTCAACTCCACAATCTTGACGGAGGCTCCCAAGTGACACCTAACCAATCTAGGAGACACCACTCTCCAAGAGGTAACAAATGGTGTGTTGATGATGAACTCCTTGCTCTTGTGCTTCAAATGATAGTCTCCTCAACACTCAACTCTCTCTCTCACAGGATTTGGATTTGGTAGAAAGAAGATTTGAGTGGAAAGCAACTTGGGGAAGGCTAGACATCAAGATTTATATGGTTGGAGTGGAATATCTTGACCTCAACACAAGTGTAGGTGGTTCTCTCTCAGAAAATGTATGTTAGAAGTGTAGGCATGTTCTGATGGATCTCTCCATAAATGAATAATGGGTGGAGGGGTATAAATAGCCTCCACACAAAATCTAACCGTTACACACAAATCACCAAACTCGGTGGGACCGAATCATGAAACTCGGTCAGAACGATTTAGTTAAAAATGTGAATGTTAGGATTTTCGGTGGGACCGATTTTGTTAGGGTTAGAGCATAACGTAATCTCGGTGAGACCGATTACACAAACTCGGTGTGACCGATTTTGGTAATGGACTAACAGAGAGTTGGTCAGGCAAACTCGGTGGGACTGATTCACTCATCTCGGTTGGACCGAAACGTTATGGAAGGGAAATAGAGAGTTTGCATTGTAATGTCAGTGGGACCAATCGCTCATCTCAGTTTGACCGACACGTTACGAAGGGAAATAGAGAGATTAGAATCCCATCTCGGTGAGACCGAGATCCCTATCGGTGAGACCGAAAAGACTAGGGTTTCTAGCAGTGGCTATGTCAACTGAACTCGGTGGCGCCGGATAGAAAGTTTTGGTGGGGCCGAGTTTGACTTTTGGTTTGGGACATATGTGGTTGTGAGAAAGTAGTTGAGGGCTTTTGGAGCATATCACTAAGCATTTTGAGCAAGCAAGCCATTAGGCAACACCTCATCCCCTCTTAATAGTATTGGCTTTTCCTATGGACTCAGTGTGATCTTGCATCACTTAAAATGAAAAGATGTAGAGTCCTGAGCTTTGAGCTTGAGCCAATTCTTTGTCCTTAGAATTTTGAGGGATCCACTTTTCTCAATCATGCCAAATCACTGAGCTTTCCTGAAATGTTTATCTTTAAGTAGCATTAGCTCAATGAGTTATATGTTGTTAGGAATTACCAAAACCACCCAGGGATAGTTGCACTTTCAATCTCTCCTTTTTGGTAATTGATGAGAACATATAGATCAAAGCTTCAACAAACGATAAATAAGATTGAAAAAACATCGTCGCTTTGAGAAGTTTGTGATAAGCAAGAGCTCCCCCTAAATTTGTGCATTATTTAAAATTTGCTTTTGAATGCAAATGCACAATCGATTAGGATCATGGGTTACTCTTCCATGTCACATACATCTTGGTGGAGCGCTCAAAATGATAAAGATTAAAAGCATGCACTCATCACCAAGCTAGTGAATGATCAAATAAGGATATAAGAGATGATATTATCCGACAAGCATTAAGGGTAGCATATGATCAAACACATGATCAACAAGTATCTCACACAAGTACTCAATAAAGAAGTTCAACCAAAATAGCAAGAGAGATAAAAAGAACACCAGCAACAAGTTACCAAAAAGTTCAAAAATGCATAGTGATAAACGACTCTCAGGCTTGATCTTCGGGAGGTGGTGTAGAGAGAACTCCAAGGACGAAGGCTTCCGATGAAGTAGTTGGAGCTGATGGAGTGGCTGCTGGAGGTGGCACTGGAGCTGTGGCTGCTGGTGCTGACACTGAAGCTCGAGCATCTGAGACTGGCACTGCAGCAGACCTTGGACCTCGTGGCACATGCTTGAAAGCATCAGTAGTTGATTTTCCCTTCTCCTCTGCTTCCTCCTGAAGCTGCTCAACTGTAGTCTGAATCTCAGTCACCTTCAGATCAAGATCATAGAATTTTGTTTCCACAATCCTCTCCAGGCTCTCCTGATTCTGAGTCAGGGTGGCCAAGCCCTTCCCAACCCTCAGTGTAACTTGAATCAGATATCCAAGCTGATCTTCCTTGCTCTTCAGGAAAACCTGAGATGCCTCTTTAGCAGTTGGCATCCTTGCAACTTTCTCTGCCCTTGCCTTGTCTCTCTTCTCATGTGCTTGCACAGATGATGGATCTTCCTCAGTCATTACAACAGTATTGTCTTCAAAATCAGGGTAGACGGGCAGGTGCTCCTTATCCAAAAGATACTTGCCTGTGCCCATCTTTGAGTTGATGAGCTCCTGAATTTGTGGGGCATACCCACAACTCCTCTTCTGATCAGCTGATGTCCTTTTGATTGTCTCCACAATCAGACTCATGACTTCGAATTTTTGAGGCACATCAAACAAATGTAGCAAGTTGATGGCATGTCCTCTAATCATCTTGTGATCACCTGACTTGGGTAGCAATGTGTGTCCAAGGATCCAATTTATAGTAGGCAGACCAGACAACAAGTAGTGGACAGATCCAAACTTGTGAGTATCCAAAGCAGCATCCGGGATATCTTTGTACATGTTGGCCATTGTGTTGTGGTCTTTCTTCTTCTCAGCATATACATCCAAGTCATCTTCATGCTCTGCAGGGGCATTGATCAACTGAGCCCATTCATCAACAGAAGATTGGTACCTGGTACCCTCAGACATCCAAACGATCTTCCCATCTGGATAGAAATGGGCAGTGGAGTAGAACTGCATGATCAACTCATCATTCCACTTGGTGAGCTTCTGGGCCACAAAGGTATCAACTCCACATGCCCTGAAGCTGTCATAGACACCTGGATAGTGATCCTCATTCTCCTTGATGTACTCCCAGTCAACCCATCTTATGTCACACACAATGGGATTCTTGTCAAGTAGGATTGTCTCATAAAAGTCTTGCTGTTCCTTGGTGTGACACATGTAGTCCACAGCAGTCCTCCTCCTGACAGCATATGGATCACACTGTCTCCATAACCTCAGTCCTACATCCTTCCTGATGTGCATGTCCTCAGTGACTGGATGAGCATGATTATGGTCAGGAATTTTGGGCTTCAACTTCCACAAAACATGGGATTCATCATCCTCTTCTTCAGCAGCTTCAGGCACTGGGGCCTTGTTTTTCTCCTCAGCAGGAATGTTTCTAGTGCTTCTCTTGGGTTTAGTCTTCTGAGTTGGAGCAGTAGCCTTGGGAGCAGCTTTGGGCTTAGACGGAGCAACCCCTGATCTAATTGCATCTCCCATGAGCTTTTGTGCTTTGGGTGCTGGTGTAGCATCCTCTTCCTCTTCATCTGAGCCTCTCATTATTGATGATCTGCCAAGCACTCTGGCAGTGGTCTTCTTGACCCTTTCCTTCCTTTTCTTCCCTTCTCCAACTACCTCCTCAGTTGGCTTGGAGGTTTCAGCAGTGGATGCTCTGGCCTTAGACATAGGAACTCTCTTTGCTAGTGCCTTCTTATGCATCCCTGGCTTAACTGTAGCAGCTGAGCCATACTCCTTTTTCAGCACCTTTTTCTTTGAAGTGGCCTCATCCTCAACAACCACATAATCTTCATCCTCTGAATTAGAAGTTTTCTTCTTCCTTTTGCTGGTAGCTGCCTTTGGCAAGTTGCTTGGTGTGCTCCTACTACCATCATCAAAAGAGCTGGAGGGACTAGTGCCCTCGCTCATCTGGACCTGTTCTTCAGATTTGTTCTGGCTCTCACTTTGGTCAAACATCATGCAGGCAAACTGTCAGCAGACCCTGTGAATGGATTATAGTTGAGGTAGAGAAGATGAGCATCACAAAGTACAGAAGTTTTGCAAAACAATTGAGTCAAAAAGTTTAGTTTTAGTTCTCTACAGAAGTGATCTCGAAGCTACCGAATTGACAAACTCGGTGATACCAAAGCAACACTTGGAACCTAAACTAGTGAACTCGGTAGGGTCGAGTCACAGTTCAATGGCACCGAGATTGCTAGGTTTTCTCAGAGTCCTGAACTCGGTCACACCGATTTGCGCATTTCGGTCAGACCAAAGAGCGCATGTGCAATGGCCAAGGCCGAATCGGTGAGACCGATTTCTACAGTTCGGTCGCTCCGAGATGAGTTCTGCGGAGAGCTAACCCTAAAATTTTCGAATCAATCTATACCTAAGGAAGTTTTAGCTGGATGGATGAATCTCAATCGTGGCAAGAACCATGGCATTGACCTTGTGCTAGGAATCAGAGTGAAAAAGACATCACAAGGGATCGAACACTTACCCTAATGTGGCGAGTGTTTGCTACGGCGGCAACGGTGGAGCAGATTGCCATTGACGGCGGCGGAGACCAACGGCGGGAGGTCGCTGGCGGCGAGAAGACGATCCGGAGAACCGAAGAGGCAGAGTAGGTTATGCGCGGGCAAAGGGGTTTCGGAAAAATTTCCAAAATTTGGCCCATCAGTATATATAACCTGACCATGTCGGTGTGACCGAGTGGAACAACTTGGTGGCACCGAGATGCAAAACTGCAGGCAGTTACTGCAACTCGGTGTGACCGAATGGTTCTAATCGGTTGCACCGAGATTGAAAACGTAGATCAACTAAGTGATCTTGGTAGGACCGAAAAGGATGAATCGGTCAGACCGAAATGCACAAAGAGGTTTTGGAAGTTTAAGTCTATGACGAATCGGGAACTCCGAGTGCTCCTCACACAGAGTGGTTCAAATCTGACTTGATCAAACTTTGTGATGTAGCATGAATAGAGTTTGAGACGAGAAAAACATAGATAGCTAGAGGGAGTTCTTAGGCATTCTTGTCCATCCATTTGGCAAAAGAGAAAAAACCAAACAATCAAAGAAACAAATGGATGTCATCGAATGAGAAAAATATGCATTCAACATGCTCACACAATTAAAATGGCAAATGAAATATGTGATGAAGCATGCACAATCACTCTAGCATCTATCAAGCAATTTGTGATGGCTAGGTCATCTATATATGAGTATATTGACTTAGGAGTCAAATGAGAACATTTGATCATAGGTCATACTCATCGTTTAAGCACAAGTGGGGTTACCACTTTTACATAGAGCATTGTTGTAATCACACCATTAGAGTTGCTTTAACTCAATTGATTAGAGTAAAGCTCCCCTAGATGTGATATTCCTCCCTAAGAGGGATCAACTAACCTTGGGTTTGTTGATGATGACTTCATGTAGGTGTTGAAGATGTGGATGCTCAATGTTGATGTAGATCATTCGGAGCAATCCTTTGGAGTGAGTTGCACTTTCAATACCTACATGGGTTAGTCCCACAAGGAACAAACAAGGATATCCATAGACATAGAGTGATGTCTACACAAGATGATGTCCATGGCAGCATTAGGTTACCTTGTCTCTTGTCTTACCAACAAGAGGGTTTGTGACTCCTTTAACTAGTGCAATATATGGAAGCTGTTTGCACTTGTCCTCGCCAAAATGATATGAGTGAAGTATGTTGGCGGAGTCAACCTCAAGAACTCTCTAGTTCTTATTCTTCGGGATACACACCATATTGATGGGAATCCTTGGAGTTGTAGTCGTACTTGATGAAGTAGAACTTGATGTAGTCTTGGGAACCCACTTGACCAAGGCTTTAGGAGCTTCCTCGAATGCATCAATCTCCTCTTGAAGCTTGTCCTTGCCTTTTTGCTTGTGGTCTTGTGGTGGAAGATCATCTTGAGATTGTGTTCCTTTGAAATAAGTAGGATCATACTTCTCTTGTTGAGGAACAAACTTCGTCTTGGGGTACTGATCTTCTTCCCACTCAACTCCATTGGCATTGAACTTTCGTTCAAAACCAACACCTTGATTCTTCCGGTGTCTTCCTTGCTTGCGTACAATTTCCTCAAATTGCTTACTTCCGACAAGGCTCTTGTAAACACCTTTCTCTATAATTCCCTTCAATAAGCTATTTTCTTGCTCAAGTGTAACTTGGCTAAGAGAATCATTAGTGGAATCAAGAGAGCTACTAGAAGCAACAACATTGGATTTAGCGTGATTTTTGTTACTACTAGATGAAGAATATTTCTTGTTCTTGTAGCTAGATTTAACTTGTGGCATGTAAGTAGACAAGAGTAAATGCTTGGCAATGTAAGAAGAAATTTTCTTACGAAGATCATCGTTGATTTCCTTTAAAAACTCATGTTCTTGCTCAAGGTTGAGCTTTTCAAAGCGTAGCTTATCATGAGTCTTTAAAAGTTCTCGATGATCTTCCGAGATAGTTTCATGAGCTAACGTAAGAGTGTTTAGTTCTTTAGTTAGGCGCTCAATCTCCTTCTTATCATCGTCATTCATTTTATCTTGATTATCATGATTAATAGCAAGCTCATCATAGTTTTCACAACTAGAGTTGTCAACAAGTAAATCATCATCTCCTATGTAACACCCCGGATGTAACTTTCCCTATTTGTACTCCAACTCTCATCGTTTCCGGCGTTAAGTTATTTTATTTTCTCGGGTCCGGGTCTTTGTCCCCGTGTGTTGTTTTCGTTTTCATGCATCTCATGTCATGTCACCATGTGCATTGCATTTGCATACGTGTTCATCTCATGCATTCGAGCATTTTCCCCGTTGTCCGTTTTGCATTCTGGCGCTTCGTTCTCCTCCGGTGGTCATTTCTACCTTTCTTTCGTGTGTGGAGATTAAACATTTCCGGATTGGACCGAGACTTGTCATGCAGCCTTGGTTTACTACCGGTAGACCGCCTGTCAAGTTTCGTATCATTTGGACTTCGTTTGATACTCCAACGGCTAACCGAGGGACCAAAAAGGCCTCGTGTGTGTTGCAGCCCAACACCCCTCCAATTTGGCCCAAAACCCACCAAACTCTGCTCCATGTCCTAGAGCGTTCGATCACGATCGCGTGGCCGAAAACCACATCTCATTTGGACTCTCCTAGCTCCTCCTATGCCTATATATACACCCCCTCGAAAATTCTCGGATCCCCTCCTCCTCCAAACCCTAGATCCACCCCACCGCGCCGCGCCGGACATATTCCGCCGACGGACAATGTCCGGATAGCCCCGCGCCGCCACGTGTCGCTCGTCGGTTGGCCTGGCTGCTTCTCCTCAGCCGCCGGCCCGGGAGGCCCGTCCCCGGCCCCCGAGGCCCACCTCACGTCGCCTCGCCGCCCGGTGAAGACGTCGCCCGCCTCCATCGCCGCGGCGCCCGCCTCCTTGCTCCGGCCGCCGCGCGCCCTCGCCGGCGACCTCGCCGTTTCGCCGCCCCGCTGACCCGTGCCTTGACTCCGGCCGCCGCCCTACCGGGGTCGAGCCACACCACCGCGGCGACCTTGCCGACCGACCGGCCCCTCCTCCCCAAGCTTCGGATCCGGCCGGCCAAGTTCCGGCGATCCCCATCTCCGTCCGGCGATCCTCGAAGGCCGCACCGCTACAGTGACTCGTCGGATCCAGACCTGATTCGGGATGAACAGTAAACCCTAGGTGAATTTCGTCTAAGTCCTCAGAATTTTTGATCCATATGCTCATGTTCGCGGCTCCGTAACTTTGCATCCGTAGCTCCGATTCATGCATATAGAATATCAAAATGTTCGCCTCGACGAGTACATCATTTCATTCCATTACATCATTTTCATTTGAGCTCATCTTGATGCCCAAAATGCTGTTAGAAGGAGGCTTCGTGAGTTAATTGTCAGATCTGCTAGTTCATCTTAGACTTTTGTCATTTTTGCCATGATTATTGTATGCATGCTATGCCCGTGAGTTCTTCATATATTTTGTTAATGATTTTGTCTTCTTTCCAGAGGTGCAACCCATGCATTTTTAGGATGTGTGTGGTGACTTGTGCAAGCTTGCAAAGAGAGGCACCCGGTAATCTGTTTTCAGGGACTTAGTTGTTTTCACTAAGTCTGGGATTATTTAGTTCATGATGCCATATGTTCAGCTTGTTTCCGAGTGATCCGTGCCTCTTTTGAGGATGATCAGCAAAGGAGTTTTGTTAATCATGTTATGCTCTATCCATCCATGTCTTTGTTTGCAATTATGGAGCACCTTAGCGTGAGTCAATCGAGCTCTACTTTTGCTTCGTTGTGAATTTGGGCAGATCGTCAACTCGTTTGCGATTTTGCCGATGCTATTGTAGTTGATCCGTGCATGCTATGCCATTGTTCTTGCCATGTCTAGCTAGCATTTTGTGCCTTCTTAATGGGGGTATGCTTGCCTTGCCATGACTTGCACCGTAGTGAGTGCATCGAGCTCGTTTACATGCCTTCGTGAGTTATATTTCAGCATGTCTCAGTGTTCACTTAGTCTGAAAACTGATTGTGTTTTAGCTATGTTCGTGTGCCCGTTAGTATATTTTGTGAACCCTTTTGGCCCCAGGTCACTTTGGGTCTTTTGTTAAGCTTGTTGAGTAGCTCCATGCCATGTTCTTACTAGTCTTAATCAGGTCATGTATCATGTTGTTTTGCTGCTCCGAAGAGGGCTTCGTGATCTGAAATTTCAGACAAGTGAGAATTTCACTAAGTCTGGAATCTGTTTTGCATTTGCGTTTTTGCCATGCTTGTTTGAACCTCATAATGGATAAATTGGCCGTAGCTCAGTGCTAGTCTTTTGTTAAGCATCTTGTGTGCATCCCTGCCATGTATTTTGTTGTCATGTTTGGTGGCTGTAGCATGTTCATCTCATTGCATTTAGATGCCTACTTGCTGTAAATCGCAGACCGGTGTCATTCTTAAAACGCTTGCCATTTCCAAACCGTAACTCCGATTCCGGCGTTCTTTATAGCGTTTTCAAGCGATTTCATCTCATCTTTCCAGTGGCACCCTTGGAATTCCAAGTTGAGGCCAGGTCCATGCATTTCCTGTCATATCTTGCATTTTGCATCCCGCATAGCATATCATCATTGCATCGTATCGCTTGATCCTTGCACGTGGTTGATTGTATCCTTGTTGCTTGTTTGTCTTGTCTGGGTAGAGCCGGGAGACAAGTTCTCTACCGAGGAGCCTGTTGAGTTTGCTTGTGAGGATCTAGTCAACTCTGACAACTGTGCAGGCAAGATGATCATACCCTCGAAATCACTACTATCTTTGCTATGCTAGTTTGCTTGCTCTTGCTATGCCAATGCTACGATGCCTACCTTTTGCTTGTCATCCTCCCAATTGCCATGTCAAACCTCTAACCCACCATGTCCTAGCAAACCGTTGATTGGCTATGTACCGCTTTGCTCAGCCCCTCTTATAGCGTTGCTAGTTGCAGGTGAAGATTGGAGACCGTTCCTTGTTGGAACATTTATTTAGTTGTTGGGATATCATTATATTGCCATGTTATCTTAATGCATCTATATACTTGGTAAAGGGTGGAAGGCTCGGCCTCTCGCCTAGTGTTTTGTTCCACTCTTGCCGCCCTAGTTTCCGTCATATCGGTGTTATCTTCCCGGATTTTGCGTTCTTTACGCGGTTGGGTTTTAAAGGGAACCCTTTGATATTTTGCCTTGTTTAAAGCTTTTCCAGCAATGCCCAACATTGGTTTTACCATTCGCCACCTAGCCTTTTCTTTCCCTTGGGTTCTGCAGACTCAAGGGTCATCTTATTTTACCCCCCCCGGGCCAGTGCTCCTCTGAGTGTTGGTCCACTTGTCAGCTACCGGTGGCCACCAGGGGCAAGTCTGGGCTAGCCTACCCGTACCTAGGACAATCTAAGTGTGCCCTGAGAAAGAGATATGTGTAGCTCCTATCGGGATTTGTCGGCACATTCAGGCGGTGTTGCTGGTCTTGTTTTAACCTGTCGAAGTGTCTTGAGTTACCGAGATACCGAGTCTGATCGGAACGTCTTGGGAGGAGGTTTATTCCTTCGTTGACCATGAGAGCTTGTCATGGGCTAAGTTGGGACTCCCCTGCAGGGATTGAACTTTCGAAAGCCGTGCCCGCGGTTATGGGAAGATGGGAATTTGTTAATGTCCGGTTGTAGATAACTTGAACCTTAATTAACTAAAATGAATCAACTGAGTGTGTTACCGTGATGGCCTCTTCTCGGCGGAGTTCAGGAAGTGGACACGGTGTTGGAGTAACGTTTGCGCAGGTTGCTCTCTAGTTTCTCGCTCGTGCTTTGCCTCCTCTTCTCGCTCTCTTTTGCGAATAAGATAGCCACCATATATGCTAGTCGCTTGCTGCAGCTCCACATATATTTGACTTACCCTTCCTATAAGCTTAAATAGTCTTCATCGCGAGGGTGCAAGATTGCTGAGTCCCTGTGGCTCACAGATACTATAACTCCAGATGCAGGTCCAGGTGATTCTGCTCCAGGTGACGAGTACGAGCTCAAGTGGGAGTTCGACGAGGACTCTCAATGATACTACGTGTCTTTTCCTGATGATCAGTAGTGGTGCCCAGTTGGGGGTGATTGGGACCGTTGTCGCTTGTTGGGTTTTTTCTTCTATTTTGGCGCCGTAGTCGGGCCATGAGTGTTTTGGATGATGTAATGTTATTTATGTACTTGATTGACGTGGCAAGTGTAAGCCAACTATGTTCTTCCCTTTTATTATTACATTACATGGGATGTTTGTGAAGATTGCCTAACTTGCGACATATGCCTTCAATGTGATTATGTCTCTAAGTCGTGCCTCGACACGTGGGAGCTATAGTCGCATCGAGGGTGTTACAAGTTGGTAATCAGAGCCATCCCCGACCTTAGGAGCCCCATTGCTTGATCGTTCTTAGCGGCCGAGTTGTGTCTAGAAAAATGTTTTGAGTCTTTAGGAATTATATATCGGAGCGTTTAGGAATTCTTTTTACTTCCCAGTCTCCTCATCGTTCTGGTAAGGCATCCTGACGTAGAGTTTTGACTCTTCGCTTCTCAAATTTCACTAAATTTTTTTTAGGATCACGCGAGTATCTTGGAATCGTTCCGATGGCTTATGATGAGAACATTTTCTTGGTGCCTCCTGTCAGGGGTTTAGTGGAAGTGTCCCGGGGAGTTGAGCTCTGAGGTGTTGTCATCATAATTTTATCGTTGCAATTCTGGAATACTTGAGATATGTTCGCCAACATCGAAAATCTCTTTTATGCAGTTCGTTGGTGAGATAATCTCGATGCCATCCAGTACTGGGGCGGGAGTTCGGGAGTATCGCCATAACTTGTATAACGGATGCTTTTCGAAGGTTGAGGTAGATGGTTTCCGAAGTTTTCTTGGTTATGTGTTGAAGGATGGATACAGCTGGATGTAGGATTTGCTAGTTTGGGTGAGATATTATGCTTCCCCTGTATCCCCAACACCTGATTGCATAACCGGAAAGGTTCGGGAGTTTCATAGGTGGGAATTCTAGTAGCTCTAGTTCTTCTTCCACGGATATTGGTTTGAAATTGGGATTTCTTACCGATTATTCGTTCTTGATCCATACCTTGTTGATTTATTTCTCTACCTTAACTCTATGTGGCTTCTCAATTTATGGATATGTGGCCATTTCAAGAGGAATGCATTCGTTCATTTTGTTCGGATGTGAAGACTATATGTTGCAATTTTCATTCCGTTGGATTCAGCTTCTATTTTATCTGTCAATGTGCTAATGGTGGTCAACCTCTTCAGGATGGCTCCTCCAACGCGCACGACTCCGAATCCTGATCCGTCACCACCTCCACCTCCTCCAGAGGCGTGGCAAGCTGTGATGGCCGCAACCAATGCAAACACACAGCTGACCATGCAAATTCTTCAAGAGCGCAATCAAGGCAGTCAAGGGAATCAAGGAAGCAATCAGAGTCACTTTGCTACACTCAACCAGTTCCTTGCTAACAGGCCAAAGACTTTCAGCAATTGTGTTGAGGCAACCGATGCTGACGATTGGTTTGTGGATCTGTGTAAGCATTTCGAGTGCAGCAACGTCAGGCCTGAGGACTTTGTGAAGTTCGCTTCCTTCCAACTCAAAGATCAAGCTGCAGAATGGTTCCAGCAATACAAGGATTCCAGAGGTGGACGTGTTATCACTTGGGATGATTTCCGTCGAGATTTCCGAGCTCATCATATTCCGCAGAGTGTGGTTGAAAGCCAGCGTGAGGAATTCTGCAATCTGAAGCAAGGCTCTTTGTCTGTCTATGACTACAACAAGTTGTTCCAGAAGCTCGCCCGCTTTGCCAAGCAGGACGTGCCTGATGAGAAGAGCATGATATACCAGTTCAGGGGTGGTCTCAGAGAAGATATCCAGCTCACTCTTGTCCTCTTCGAGCCCTTGAGGTACGATGAGTTCTACAACATGGCACTGAAGCAAGAGGCTGCTCAGTTGAGGTGTGATGCTTCCAGGAAGCGAGTCAGAGATGTTACTCCTTCTTCCTCTACTCAAGTGGCCAAGCAGCAGAAGTTTTGGCTTCCTCCTCCTCCGTTCCGTCAGCCGTATCAGCAGAAGAGCAAAGGTGGCAGTGGTTCTTCCCACCCACCCAACCCTGGCTTTCAGAACAAGGCTTCGTCTCAAGCTCCAAGATCGAGTGCTCCGTACCACCGTCCGCTTTCAGAGGTCACGTGCAACAAGTGCCAACAGAAGGGTCACTATGCCAACAAGTGTCTCAACCAGAGGCGTCTTCCTCCTCCTCCTCCTGTGAGATCGGCAAGTACAACTGTGGTCAAGCATAACCCCAAGCATGCCAAGGTCAATTTGATGAATGCAGCTCAGGCAGAGGACTCGTCAGATGTGATCATGGGTAACCTTCCTGTTAATGATATTCCAGCTAAAGTTCTTTTTGACACTGGTGCATCGCATTGCTTCATCTCGAGACCATTTACAAATAGGCATGAATTGGTTTCACAAGTTTTGCCTAGTCCTTTAGCAGTTGTCTCTCCCGGTAAGCACATGCAGGCTAACTCCATCGTTCCGGATGTTTCTATCACTTTGGGTGACTACAAGTTCTTGGCTTCTCCTACGGTTCTCGGTGACTCGGATATTGATCTTATTCTCGGAATGGATTGGCTTTCTAAGCACAAGGCTCAGCTTGATTGTGCAGCCAAGCAGATTCAATTGACTCATTCGTCTGAGGATGTAATTGTCTTTGCCGCTCGGGATAAAACCATTTGTCTGTTTTCTCTCAATGAGAAGGGTGAATTGGATGCCATCTCTCAAATTCCAGTCATTTGCGAATATCAAGACGTCTTTCCAGAAGAGCTCCCAGGAATGCCTCCGCACCGGCCAGTTGAATTCGTTATTGAACTTGAGCCTGGCACGGAACCTGTGTGCAGTCCTTACAAGCTCGGACCTGAAGAGTTGAAGGAGCTGAAGAAGCAACTCGATGAGCAAGAAAGAATGGGTCTCATCCGGCCTAGTTCTTCTCCGTGGGGTTGTGGTGTTCTTTTTGTGAAGAAGAAGGATGGAACGGACCGACTTTGTGTTGATTACCGTCCAGTGAACAAGAAGACCATCAAGAACAAATACCCACTACCCAACATCAATGAGCTGTTCGAACAACTCAAAGGTGCTCAAGTATTCTCCAAGCTTGATCTCCGTATGGGTTATCACCAGATTCGCATTCGTGAAGAAGATATTCCCAAGACAACATTCAGAACAAGCTTTGGTTCATATGAATACACTGTCATGTCTTTTGGTCTTGCCAACGCTCCTCCGACGTTCTCTCGCATGATGAACTTCATCTTCAACGCCTACACCAATGACTTCGTTTTGGTCTATCTCGACGACATTCTGGTTTTCTCGAAGAACAAGGAAGATCATGCCAAGCACTTGCGTTTGGTTCTTGATAAGCTCAGAGAACATCAGTTCTACGCCAAGTTCTCCAAGTGTGAATTTTGGCTCGATGAGGTTCTTTATCTTGGCCATATCATCTCTTCCAAGGGCATTGCCGTGAATCCTGAGAAGGTGTCTGCAATTGTGAATTGGGAACCTCCTCAGAACGTGAAACAACTCCGCAGTTTTCTCGGTCTCGCAAGCTATTGCCGAAGATTCGTTGAAAACTTTTCTAAGATTGCGAAGCCTCTCTTAAATCTTCTTCAGAAGCACGTCAAGTACGTTTGGTCTCCGGAGTGTGATATTGCTTTCAACACTTTGAAAGAGAAGTTGATCACTGCTCCAGTTCTGACTCCGCCTGATGAATCCAAGCCGTACGAGGTCTTTTGTGATGCCTCTCTCCAAGGTCTTGGCGCAGTATTGATGCAAGACAAGAAAGTTGTTGCTTATACATCTCGCCAGTTGAAGCCTAGTGAGAAGAACTACATCACTCATGATCTCGAGTTGGCGGCAGTTGTGCATGCTTTGTTGACTTGGAGACATCTTCTATTGGGAAGAAAAGTGGACATTTTCACTGATCACAAGAGTCTCAAGTACATCTTCACTCAGCCTAATCTCAACCTCAGGCAAACTCGATGGGTCGAAATGATTCAAGAGTATAATCCGAGTATTGAGTATACTCCAGGCAAGGCCAATGTGATTGCTGACGCATTGAGCAGGAAAGCATATTGCAACAGTCTGATTCTTAAGCCTTATCAACCCAAGCTTTGTGAAGCTTTCCGCAAGCTTAATCTGCAAGTTGTTCCTCAAGGTTTCCTCGCCAACCTTCAAGTCTCTCCAACCTTAGAAGACCAGATTAGCCAAGCCCAGCTTCTTGATGCTATGGTGAAAAAGGTGAAGATCGGGATTGCCAAGAGTCAGTCCAAGTACAAGTGCTACCGCCTTGATGACAAGGACACTCTCTTCTTCGAGGATCGTATTGTTGTTCCCAAAGGTGACCTCGGTAAAGTGATCATGAACGAGGCTCACAATTCTCTCCTCTCCATCCACCCTGGGAGCACGAAGATGTATCAGGACCTCAAGCAAGCTTATTGGTGGACTCGAATGAAGCGCGAGATCGCTCAATTCGTGAATGAATGTGATGTCTGCAGAAGAGTGAAGGCAGAACACCAAAGGCCAGCAGGTCTCCTCCAACCTCTTGCCATTCCAGAATGGAAGTTTGACCACATTGAAATGGACTTCGTGACTGGATTTCCTAAGTCCAAGCGTGGCAATGATGCTATATTTGTTGTCATCGACAAGCTCACCAAAGTGGCTCACTTTCTGCCTATCAAAGAGTCGATCACTGTAGCTCAATTGGCGGAACTCTATACCTCTCGCATTGTCTCTCTGCATAGTATTCCTCAAGTGATATCTTCAGACCGTGGCAGCATCTTTACCTCGAAGTTTTGGGATTCTTTCCAGAAGGCCATGGGCACCAACATCCGCTTCAGCACAGCTTTCCATCCTCAAACAAGCGGTCAAGTCGAGCGTGTCAACCAGATTCTTGAAGATATGCTTAGGGCTTGTGTGATCTCCTTCGGCATGAAGTGGGAGGATTGTCTTCCTTATGCTGAATTCTCCTACAATAATAGTTTTCAAGCAAGTTCGGGCAAGGCCCCTTTTGAAATTCTGTATGGCAGGAAGTGCCGTACCCCTCTCAACTGGTCTGAAACCGGTGAACGTCAGCTTTTGGGTAATGACTTAATCACAGAAGCAGAAGAAATGTGCAAAGTCATTCGTGATAACCTCAAAGCAGCCCAATCCCGCCAGAAAAGCTACTATGATAGTAAGCACCGTGATTTGGCTTTCGAGATCGGAGATCATGTTTACCTCCGCGTCTCTCCTATGAAAGGTACTCGCCGCTTCGGTATCAAAGGGAAGCTTGCCCCTAGATACGTGGGACCTTTCAAGATTGTCAGCAAGAGAGGCGACCTCGCCTATCAACTCAAGCTTCCTTCAAACTTCGCAAATATTCATGACGTGTTCCATGTCTCTCAGCTTCGAAAGTGCTTCAAGACTCCTGACCGTACCGTCAACTTCGAGGACATTGAGCTCCAAGAAGATCTCCCTTATCGTGAGCACCCAGTTGCTATTCTTGAAGAGACTGAACGCAAGACTCGCAACAAGTCAATCAAATTTCTCAAAGTCAAGTGGTCACACCATTCCGACCGTGAAGCTACCTGGGAACGCGAGGATCACCTCCGTTCTGAGTACTCGGAGTTCTTTCAGTCCTAGATCTCGGGACGAGATCTTTTCGTAGTGGTGGAGTGTTGTAACACCCCGGATGTAACTTTCCCTATTTGTACTCCAACTCTTGCCGCTTCCGGCGTTAAGTTATTTTATTTTCTCGGGTCCGGGTCTTTGTCTCCGTGCGTTGTTTTCGTTTTCATGCATCTCATGTCATGTCATCATGTGCATTGCATTTGCATACGTGTTCATCTCATGCATTCGAGCATTTTCCCCGTTGTCCGTTTTGCATTCTGGCGCTTCGTTCTCCTCCGGTGGTCATTTCTACCTTTCTTTCGTGTGTGGGGATTAAATATTTCTGGATTGGACCGAGACTTGTCATGCGGCCTTGGTTTACTACCAGTAGACCGCCTGTCAAGTTTCGTATCATTTGGACTTCGTTTGATACTCCAACGGCTAACCGAGGGACCGAAAAGGTCTCGTGTGTGTTGCAGCCCAACACCCCTCCAATTTGGCCCAAAACCCACCAAACTCTGCTCCATGTCCTAGAGCGTTCGATCACGATCGCGTGGCCGAAAACCACACCTTATTTGGACTCTCCTAGCTCCTCCTATGCCTATATATACACCCCCCTCGAAAATTCCCGGATCCCCTCCTCCAAACCTTAGATCCACCCCACCGCGCCGCGCCAGACATATTCCCGCCGACGGACAATGTCCGGATAGCGCCGCGCTGCCACGTGTCGCTCGTCGGTTGGCCCGGCCACCTCTCCTCAGCCGCCGGCCCGGGAGGCCCGTCCCCGGCCCCCGAGGCCCACCTCGCGTCGCCCCGCCGCCCGGTGAAGACGCCGCCCACCTCCATCGCCGCGGCGCCCGCCT